>NW_028279772.1:0-151914 GCF_059751315.1 Micrasema longulum
AGCTCAGTTGGGAGGATGCACAGGAGCTGGCAGCCGACAGAGATGTTTGGAGGATCTTCGTGGACACCATGTGTTCCAACGAGGGAGCGGACATGGAATGATAATGACGTATTACAATATATTAACATGTATTTATGGACCTAGTGAAGTTGCCATGAATATTTTGTTGATATTTTAAACTTTATGTTTACTTTATATCGTAATGTGTTCTTTTTTTTATCAATAAACGCCGTACATTAAAAAAATATATGTATTCCCATATATGTAAATATTTTTTTTTTCACAATTTCGTTGATTTTCAGAAGTCCATAAAACAGCATAAAAAAGTTTTTCAATTTCTCAAAAAATGCATTTAGGAATGAGTTAAAATTTGCATCAACTTTTTAATAACCATTAAATTTAAATTTTCAAAATGTTTCAATAACATTTACTTAGTTGCCGCAGATAAAAAACTTCATTAAGCTAAATTTTCTTCCATTTTCATCGTAAACCTTGGATATCGGCTAAATTAAACCGTCTTGTTTCTAAAGAAGCGTTTTCATTAAATTAAAATAACTACACTTTTTATTATGTACATCATTCTGTTCTATAAAGCTGATGGCGTAAAGTAAGTTTATCTTAAACAATATATCTATAAACACAAAGCACAAAAGTACTCAAATTTCCCCACCACACTCTTCGAATATTTTTACCAAAATTGTTTTTTAAGTCTTGTGTGGCTGTGATGTCACACTTGTGTTTCATACGATACAAGACTTGACATATCTCTCTTTTTTTTTAAATCGTTAAGTTATATTATTTATAAACTTCAAATGGACATTTTCACACATACCGCATCTGAGATAATAATACAGTAGTACTAAATTAAAATAGAATGCTGTTTTTACTCGGGTTCAATAAATTTCTTTAAATGTGCTTTGAATTTATTTAGTGATATAGTAGTTTCAATAGTTATTAGTTAAATTACATACATTTTATGTACACTCTGAGTAATTTTATTTTTGTTCAAGTCTCCATCTAACGTGACCCAGACTCTCTTAATAAAGGTGGAGGTCAATGTTACACAAGCTCCTGACGTGACCAGTGAAGATTTATTACGACGGGCCCCCGTGAATAGTTCTCGCCTTCTCTGTCCTGTGCCTCGATTATGAACGTTATCTTCATCTGTATATATCGAGAGGGTATACTTAACGTCTGTACTATCTGTATCTTACCTCGGTATGTTCTACCTACGTGTCATATCGACATCATATGATCGAAACAAGCCAATGGAATGACCGCAAACAATAAGTCCGCGTTCGGTCATTAACATTTAAAATAGTTCTCATTTATAGTTTACATAGGCTTCTGTAATAAAAAGTGCTCACTTCAAAGCATTTATAAACTCTAATAAATCCCAATTCCACCAAAAAATGCTCGCTTGAACAAGAATTTTGCATGACTTTTGGAAATCATCTAGACAGTACGCTTAACGATCGTCTGTATGTATCAACCGATCAACTACGAAGCCGGTTCCTTTAACGTCTCGACACATACACTCGGAAAGATAGTAAAACAGATGGAAAAAATAACATAACTAAATTGTTTTTATAGAGTGGTAACTTTCTAACGCCTAGATACTCTTATTTGTTAATAGGACAGAACCTAGTGATATTATTTTCACATCTAGGCGTTTGTTTTATTAAAGTGACAGTCATGTCGGAATTTTATTCGACTTCAAAATTTACTTATTTCTCTCTTATATTTTTAATGGGCTTTTAAGAAAATAAGTGCCAACCTCAAAACGATTAATTTTTTGAATAAATCATAATTAAAGGAAAAATTGCTCGGTGAAATAAAAATTTTGACAATTTTAATGCGTAGATAAACGTATCGAGGGGTTCTAGACCCGTCGGTATAAACCGATGAACTTACATTAAAACTTGATGGTGGGGGTATCGGTAGTGTACCTTTGTAGTCGGTCGGGAGACTTTTATCTTCAACTATGACGTCATACTGAAGCTATCTCATTTTAGAGAGTAGATATGTGTACCGTGACGTACGCTTCCCCTTGATTTATATCGATGGACCTACCCAAAACTTGAAGGGGGGGGGGGGTCGGTAGTATATCTTTATAATCGCTAGAGGGAATTTATATTCAACTATACCGTCAAGGTGAAGGTATGACGTCTTAATCTTTCCATCATAATCGAGGCCCAGGTCTTTAAAGTATAGGGCTATTTGGTAGATGGCGAGCTCTTTAACATACTCAGGTGGCCAACCAGCGGTCCTCCGAGGATGCAGCTTCTTTTATAATGTAATGGAAAGCATCACATTCATACAAAATGCGTAAAGGTGTTTTGTAATCTGCACTGCGGAACGTACATCTAGAAGTTTCGGAGAGGCTCATTATAGCAAGGTGTTAATTCAATTTTTTCGGCTGAGCTTTATCAGATCGAATCCAAACCTTTGCGAGTACCCTTTTATCGGGCCCATTCTCAGATCGTTCTTTATAATAGAAGTATTTTATTTGTAAAAAAGTCGAATTGTTATGGTTTGTAAATATAATATTTAAAATCAAGTCACCAATTGCATTTTTTGGCACAATTTAAAACAGCATAATGACCGCTCGAAATCAGTGGGGTTTAGCATATTAATAGATCTGTTTAGTTAATTACTTTGGCCTTCATTCAGCGTTAACCAGAATACTCAATACCTAACAAAATTCTCAGAATGTTTATTTTGATGATTGTATTAACTGCGCAAGCAATGACTGTGGTTAATGTTCAAGGAATTTCTTCGCTACACGTTTCGCGATCGGTATGAAATGGAGATACGGAGAGAGATTTCATGATTACAACGAAGCAGCCATTCACGTAA
Source organism: Micrasema longulum (assembly GCF_059751315.1). Taxonomy (NCBI): domain Eukaryota; kingdom Metazoa; phylum Arthropoda; class Insecta; order Trichoptera; family Brachycentridae; genus Micrasema; species Micrasema longulum. The sequence goes on from NW_028279772.1 coordinate 2,860, forward strand.
ACGATTGACGCAATGAAGAACCTTAACATTTTTCATATGAAAAATTGAATATGAAAAATGTTTTCTTAAGAATATAAGCATTGAACGTGGTTAAATGATACCGTCTTTGATTCCGAGATTTTTGATAGTAATTTTACAGTTGTGAGAAGAGACCGGTATGGCTACAGGCAGGGTGGGGGGTGTTTATTGGCAGTGAGAAATAGAGAAAACTTGCGAGTCGAGCGGTTTTCTATATTGGAAACTACCAATGAAGATCTTTGGGTAAAACTAACATATGCTCTCGAAATTACTTTTATTTGTGTACTTTACTTTCCTCCGGCGAGTGAGGCTAACACATATCGATTATTTTTCGACAGGGTTTTGTCCAGTTTAGATTTGTTTCAGAACAGAAGCGTCATTATATTGGGGGATTTCAATTTACCTTCAGCGAGCAACATGGAAGGTATAGAGGCTGATCTAACTTTTTTGTGCTCATTGTTGAAACTTTCCCAGTGTAATGATGTTTTGAATTCTAGAGATAGGATTCTGGACTTAATACTTGCCGGGAAAGAAGTTGATGTGTTTCGGTCATTGTCACCTCTAACAAGAGAAGACAATTATCATCCCGCGCTTGAATTTTGTATCAGTGTGTCGATTAATCGTCCCCATCGAACTGAAGTTCCCACGGAAGGTACAGTCAGTTGGAGAGGCTGGAACTTCAATAAGGGCAATTTTGACCAGCTATGCTTTTTAATGGCCAGTATCGACTGGAATGAGGTATACGACACATTGGATGTAAATGAGGCGGTGCAAAACTTTTATTGTATTGTTGAAGGAGTACTTGATTCTTGTTTTCCTAGAAGGTCTCAGACAACTGGAAGAAGGCGATATCCAAGGTGGTTTTCTGGGGCTATTATTAGGGATATTCAGGTTAAGCATTCCTACCATAAAAGATGGAAAGCTGCGGGCTGTCAGAATGATTATGAAATGTTTGGTAGATTAAGATCTAGCGTTAAACGTGACATTCGATCAGCGTACCGGTCATTTATTTCCAATATGGAAAACAATATTCTCAAAAATACAAATTGTTTTTGGGATTTTATTAAATCTCAAAAGGCAAACGGCGGGAATATTGACACCATGACATGGGGTGATCGAACTGTTCGGGGCGCAGATATTGCGGAAGCGTTCGCAGGTCACTTCAAAAATGTATACAGTAGTGAACCTCCGCTTCTTGACGTTAACGCTGCTAAGCGGTGTACTACGCAAAACGGTGCACAATCTATTGTTATTCCAAATATCAATGAGAAAGACGTAGCTACGATCATAGATAGATTGAATAATACCAATTCTCTTGGCCCAGATTTTTTACCGACGTTCTTTTTTAAAGGATGCGTAGATTTTTTAAAGGGGCCGCTTTGTTTTTTATTTAATTTGTCATTAAATACAGGAGTCTTTCCAGAAATTTGGAAGATATCTAAAGTTACTCCTATACACAAGAGTGGCTCTAAGTCATCCGTAGAAAACTATAGACCTGTAGCTGTACTTTCAGCGCCAGCTAAGGTATTTGAAATTTTAATAAGTAAAATCATCGCTTCTCGAGTCGAGCCATTTATAATAGATGAACAGCATGGGTTCAGGAAGGGTCGCTCGGTTGAAACAAATTTAATGATATTTACAGACTATATTACGGCTGCATTAGATGCAGGACATCAGGTTGACTGTTCATATAATGACTTTGCCAAAGCCTTTGATACAGTCGATCATGATGTTATGTTAAACAAGCTGAGTGAGATCGGTTTCTCGGATGGAATGCTAAAATTAATGGCGAGCTACCTCCGAAACCGAAATCAATACGTTTCACATGGCTTGTTTGCATCAAAAATTTTTAATACTTACTCAGGTGTTCCCCAGGGATCCAACTTGGGTCCATTACTGTTCTCTATTTTTATCAATGATATTAAAAAAGTTGTAGTCAAATCGCGTTTTTTATTATTCGCGGATGACTTGAAACTATTTTTGAGGGTTGAAACTTTGGATGATTTTCGTTCTCTCCAAACGGATATATTAAACGTATCTGAATGGGGAAGACGAAATAAATTATTGTTCAATATTTCAAAATGCTCAGTTATGTCTTTCACCAGGGCCCACAAAACGCTATTCTTCCGCTATAGAATGAATGACCAGAATCTTATGCGGATTGCGAAGGTTAAAGATCTTGGCATCACTTTTGTGAGTTCCCTGACATTTCATGATCAGATCGAAACAGTTTGTAGTAGTTCATTGAAGATGTTAGGATTCGTCTTGCGTACTGCTAGGATTTTTGGTAGTACACGAGTACTGAGAATTCTTTATAACTCGTTGGTGCGAAGTAGACTCGAGAGTGGCTCGATGATTTGGGGACCGTGTGAGTTGAAGTACTCTCTTATGGTGGAGAGGGTTCAGAAGAAATTTCTTCGGTTTCTCTACATGAGGGAGTGCGGATATTATCCATGGCTTTATCCCACTGAGTTTCTCCAGGGTATGCTTGGTTACAGCAGTTTGAAGACTAGAAGGAGTGTGTATTTAACAACGCACTTCTTTCGATTGTTGCGCGGTATTATTGACAACCCTGAAATTATGCGGAGCATTAGCTTTTATGTTCCTGATAATTACCTTAGACAGCGTCAACATAGACTGTTTCACATTCCAATATACAGGACCAACCTGCCAATGGTTATGCCTGTTGGAAGGGCTATCTCTATGTTGAACAATATCACTTTGGACATTGACATTTTTCACGTCTCTGAGGGAGTTTTTCGTTACAAGATTCTCTTACTTTTTTAACATATTATTCTTTGGATATTATGTATACTAATGTGTTTTTTTTTACATACACCTAATTTTACCTAATTATTTATATATGTATGAATTAAGATATTTTATTTTGTAATGTACATATATATGAATAAATAAATGATAATGATACACCATTGTCCGGCAAAGCTTTTGAAAATGATGAAAAAAACAATTAAAAATATTTTTATAAAAACGAACTCCTTTGAACGACGTCACTAGTTCATAAGAATCAACCAATGAAAAGAGAGTTGTGGAAGGTTTCCGGTTTACTTGCCGCTAACGAACCAAACGGCAGAACTGACCGAGAAGAAACGGAAGAGAACTTGAGAACCTGGAAACTTCTCAAAATACTCCGCTAATGACAAATTCAGTTGTGTTTTGTCGCTCGCATTGTGTCATACTGTGAAACATATTACCTGCGTACCAAGCAGGGGTTTGAAAGATCAAGTATTTGTTTATACGAGTATAACTGCGTTTGCAAAGTTACAATATTCACTAAATTTGTCAAAAATATATTTTAAAATCAGATCTGACGAATGTCCATCGATTTTATGTAATGAAAACTTTCAACAATCTTAAAAATAAAATTACAGTATATCGTTTTTTGCCAATTAAATTTTCATTCACAATGTTATTCTTGTTTTATATTGTATTTAGTTTATCTGCCCATAGCTGCCTCTTGAGTTGTATTTTTTTCTAGAACTTCTCCTTCGTATCGCTCTCAAAAATATTGACCACGAAAGTGTTTAGATGGATGGTGATAAAAATAAATCCAGGGAGCTTGTTTACCACAAGATCTTTAACTAATTAAATCTAATAGTCTCCAATGAATATTATCGTGAAAGCGTTTCACAATTTTGTAGTTTTTTTTGGTGTAAAAATGAAAAAAGTGGCAGAAATATACGCGTACTTAGAAAAGTTAATTCACGAAATATTGGATGGCTGCACCGAGATGTCACTTTGTTATCATTGGTTTTTGCCGTAGAAGAAACTCAGCCTAGAAAAGGTAGTTTCGTACATGGAAGGCCCAAAAAAATATTTGAGAACATTTTTCTTCAAATAAAAAAGCGTCGTGTGACGGACCTAGTGGAAATGCAAACTTCGTATAAATTATAATTCGCCACAGATTTCAATTCAAGAATTTCATCGTTCAATTTACCTATACAGGGTGTTTCATAAACGCTGTCACATCCGAAACCACGATGATCATTATGAGCAAGAAGGCATATTGGCACATAAAAATATTTTTTTGGAACGAATAAAATTTTTAAAAATAACATAAAAATAAAAATAAATTCTTACATCTGCAGGGGTGTAACGAGGAGGGAGTCTGATACACCGCCGACCACGTGGCCACGCCCCCCTCGCTTCTCCCCTGGAGAAGTAAGCAACCATTTGTTTTATATATATATATTTTCTTTTTAATTCTTTGTTCTAAATATTTTTTTTAATATGCTAATATGTCTTTTTGCCCATACTGATCTTCGTGGTCTCGGATGTGACGGGGTTTAAAAAACATACTGTGCGTCTGAAAATGCCTTAAAAGCTTGATATAGGAAATTAAGAAAGAATATTATTGTTTTATACACGAAAATCATCGAGAACAAACTCAAATAGAAAACTTATGAATTATATGCTCTTAATCTTGAATCCTTTATTTCATTACATAGAAAATCTAGGAACTAATTTCAGAGACGGGCCCTTCTTTATTTACATTTAAATCAAGATAGAAACGTCACTATCTGAATATTTGAGTTTTTCCTTTCTCCTCATTCTTTTCCACCTATTTATTTTCCCCTCTTTATAGTACAGTGGAGATTTTGAGTCAATTTTTATTTCTATAATAGTATAGTCGTATACCTATTATTCATTTTCTGAAACTGAACAGCTTGGGTAGGTAGGAAGAAATTGCCTAAAGCCAATATGCCCGCCTTTATATTGTGTTTTAAAGTAAATAAACATAAACCAAACTAATAAAAAAAAAGTAATGAGTAGACGATGAAGAATTTAATAAATTAATATTGTTTTATATATAGCATACATGATATGTAGAATTAAAGGGGACATTTGAAAGTTAAATTTCTCTTGAATTTTACTAGTTTTTCAGCTGTTTTATGGTAATTTTATTTATTTATTTATTATCATTATATTACATACACAAAATTATAATTTATACAAAGTTGCTTTGACTGCCTAACTAAGGTTATTTTCCCCGTTCTAAGACAGTCAAAAAAATATAAAAAACAGTAATCAATATATAGAAACAGTTATAAAGATAGAGGACAAAGTTAAAAACAAAATAAAAAATGGAGTAAAAACATGTTAAAAAAATGAAGTAAAAACATAGTAAAAATGTAGTAAAAACAAAGTAAAAATGTAGTTAAAACATAGTAAAAATATAGAAAAAAAAGAAGCAAAAACATAATAAAAACAAAGTAATAAATGTAGTGAAAACATAGTAAAAACCATTAAAATATATAAATACGTATGTAAAAATATTTTAAAACTCAGTATAATGCGAAATAAAAACAGAATACATAGTAAGAAACATATTTAAAGTCATAGTAAAAAACGAATGTATGTGTATAGCAAAAAGCATATTTAAAAAAATCATATCAAAATACCGAGTAGAAAGAGAAAAAAACACATTAAAAAATAAAGTAAAAGATGAAATAAAAAAAACATACTTAAAACAAAAAAAAAAGTCGTGAGGATCTTAAAAAATTAAATCAGTAAAAAACTAAACGTCATTTTTGTAATATGGCCAAGCATAATATGTTCATATTCATATAATTTACATGTTAAAATAATACGAGCTACGAAGGGTGGTGATATATTTTTTCCTTTATTTGTAAAATATGTATGTTTAAAATGACCAGTAAAATAAAATCAAAAATCAAAGTCAAAAACAGTTTATTTAAAAATTACTTATTTTTAAAAAATAATTGCATTGAATTTTAATTACTAAAAAAACTTTTTTTACCTACCTTAGTATATTATACAAATACATATTTACATTTAAGAATTCTAAGATATATTTGTAAATAATAAAAAAAAAAAAACATTAAATTCGATACATAATTAGAGAATACATTATTTACTAACGTACCCAACAGACGTTGTCCTGCCCGAACGTTGGCTTGCCCCCTTGGAAAAAGACTTTTCATTGATAAGTATGTACCTAGGTTTTTGATTGAATTCTATAACTTAAAATTATAAATATTTAAATATCGAATTTAAGTAGGTGCTTAGTACGTGTTTATTGTTGAATTCCAAAACATAAAACAATTAATTTTCAAATATAGAATTCTTTTTGCAAATTTCAAACTCGGCTCTTCTCATCAATAGGGGTGCACTTTATTCATGAATGCGATTTCCAAAAATGTATTTGTCAGTTAATATTATTTTAGTATTATCAAATAATCCAGTAAAAAGACATAAATGGGAAGAAATTATAAGAAATATAAGGAAATAATCTTATTGGGATCCATAAAAAGTTAATGTTCTTTGTAAAAATTCAAAAACAAACTTTTTTTACACGCCAAAAAACAACATCTTTACATTTTTTGTAAATGCATTCTCGTCGAATGCAACCCTGGTAGGTCGATGAAAAAATATTTATGCATCAAACTTTTTTTTTACAGATTCGATTGAAAATTTTAATATCAAACACGCGCAGCGCACAGATCTACATTTCGCTGAAAACCGCACGTAAATCGGTTAAATCATCTAGGAAGAGTTCAGCCACACACGTACAGAAGAATTATATATATAAAGATGAGAGTTTTCGATATATATTCTCACTGTGTCACCTGAACGCAAATGTTTATCGTTTTTCTGGAACTATCTCTATCTTATTACGGATCTCTTGAACTTGTAGACATAAATTGTCGGGGGGCTTTTACGTCGCAGTGTCCTTTTTTACCTAATAGTTACGTGAAAATTTATTTAGGCACCTAAGTTTTTTCGGTAAGCGTTGTTCACCGTGACAGCGTAGAATTGGTTTTAAATATGTGGACGGTAAAAATGTTTGAATGTTTCATATTATTTAGTAAGCCCTTATACCACTTTAATGTTATTTAAATATATCGGTAACTTAGATTTAAATTTAAAAGAGCCAATGACAAGTTTTATTTTTTGCTTATTTATTTTATTTATTTACTGTTCTGATTAACCATAGTCTCATGTAATATTAACAACACATGAATATATTTACATTCTCACATTATTTAACACCATTGAACACTTATTTATGTATTGGTTCTCTTTTCTTTTTTTCAAAAATATTTACATCAGTCTTAAAATTAAAGTCCTTCTGAGTTGTATTCATACAACTCGTCAACAGGTTCTCATATATTGCTTCGATTATTCATACTTAGCCTACATCAATAATTATTTTACTTGAAAAACATTACATGTACCACATTTGATTACATTATTAAAAATTAAAAACTATCACAAATAGAAAAAACTTTTTTCTATGTATAAAGTTTATATTTGAAGCACTAACTTTGTGGTTATTCATTATAATAAAATAAATAAAACAACTTTGTTTTTAACCACTAATTTTTATTTTTCACCGACCGGTTTCAAAGCAAACAAGCTTCTTTGTCACGTACGTAAACCATACGTAAACCTTGACAAAGAAGCTTGTTTGCTTTGAAACCGGTCGGTCAAAAATAAAAATTAGTGGTTAAAAACAAAGTTGTTTTATTTATTTTATTAAAACTTTTGATTAACAATAATTTGAGCACACGTCTCACTCTTGTATTTTTAATATTGTTTGGTAACATCTTAAATATTTTAGGTTTACTGTATTACAGTGACCTTTTGCCATACTTATTGCAATATCTAGGAACAGCTAGCCTCTCCTTACTAGTAAACCTGGTGTTGTAATCATGTACCAACTTGTGTTTATACTAGGAGTGCGACGCATGCTTACAAATTAAGTTGTACCAAAGTAGAGCTCTAACTGATAATTTATTTACAGATTTATACATAAACGATATTGAAATATTGTGTCTCTGGTGGTTTACATCTTTATGTAGTAGCAATTTGATCATAGAATTTTGAAAAGTTTAAATAAAATTAATATTTGTTTCACTTGATAAACCCCGGGAAGTTATAGCGTATCGTATAATTGATTCAGAGACAGATAAATAAATAATTCGTTAGGTATTAACAGGGACATAATATTTTAATATTTACATTCGATTAATTATTGCTCTTAATCGCTTACACAATTTTGTTATATGTAATGTTAATGAAATTCTTGAATATGATACACTGGTACAGATGCTCCCGGTTGACCTTTGTAGTTTCTGCCCTCATTCATTCTCTCTTCGATGGTAATAAACGGGCCAGGGTGCCGGATGTTATGGCCGATACAGTTTACTCTGTGTGAAGCAATCCTTCTAAAGATTTGCTTCGTTTCACCGTCCCTACTCAATACCTCGCTGTTTTTGACGGTATCCGACCAAGGATCTCCAACAGGCGTCTGTAGCACAACATTTGAAAAGCAGCTAGACGTCCGCACTCACTCTTTCAATGGTTCATGTCTTGCGACTGAACAGCAACCTCTAGACTCTAGACCATGGGTTAGCAACCGTTTGTTGTGATTACAGTATCCCTACAATATTTGTGTAACCAACAATGTTTTCAGCACGTCCAAACAAAAGCCACTTCAAATTACTTTTTCCGCTTAAACCAGCCAATGTTAGGTCAAAAGCCCTATAAATGCATAGACTTATATTCCTTTCTTATAAATATTTTCCCTCTCTGTCAAATAAATTTAAATATTTGTGTAAAAATATTTTAGTTTCAAAAATAAAACAAACATTAATTACATATTTTCACTGCAGTGAAAAAAATCAATGACATTTTTGTGGCTGTATTTGACTAGCATTTTTTTAAACATAAGCTTGCATTTTAAAGTAGAAATGCGTAGCATTGCGTCTTAACGTGATGTAATACCGAGAACCGTGTTAGCTTTTTCGGTAATTCAGAATCGAAAAAGTTTCCTAGTACATACATGTACTTCCAAACAAAGTAATTATTTGCTGAGAAAGCTTTTTAAGCTTCTTGTAGTTTTTAGATGGCAAACTCTCATAGAAATCCACCAAGTTAGTTTTTTTTCCATAAAAGCCATTTTAAGTGTGGTATCACTTTGCAAATCTATCACGTTTCTTTGCAAATCATTTTGAACATTATCGGTATCCACCGTGAAGGACGAGAATCTTGCGGGCCGCACCAAGACTGTTGGTTGCCGACAGCTGCTCTAGACAAAGGTCTTAGATGTTCCCTAACGCTAATATTAATGTTTGTGATTCAAATATCTTAAGTATATTATATTTCATTATCTTTATGAGTTTGCAGAAATAGTACGCAGGGTGCAGCAGGCCAGAATGGTCTGTATTAAAAAGGCTTTAAATATGTAGAACGTAATTCACAATAATTTACAAATTTTATTTATTTATTTATTATTTATTAATTTACACGCCCTATGGCCTTTTACATATTTTAGAAATTACATTTAAGTGCAGCAGTGAAACATGAGTATGTAAATTTAGTTAAAATTAAAGATACGAGTAACATAAGAAAAGCTAAAAGATACAACAATAAGTAAAAATCAGGAAATGTACTAACATAGGTATATGGTACATAGAAAAATATTTTAAAAAATTACATATGAAAACATACACGCATACATATACATACATATAAGTTTATACATTATTATAGAGATACATGAGAAAAAAAAAAATAAATAAAGAAAAATATTAAGAAATTTTACACAAATTAATTTATAACCTTTTGAATACTTAACCTATATTTATATAAAGACAGACAAAATATATCAACTTCACCATACTCGTTACCTAGCCGGTGTAGTCTAGGTATTGGTGAATTGTAATAATAATTGTGACTGCCAGGAGATTCAAAAAATAACGTTAGCTGCCGAGTATTTCGAAGAGGTACTTTCAAGCTGATAACACTAGTTAATTCCGGGACGTCCAATACGCCATTTGCTATTTTATATAAATTTAATAAGTCATTGATAATTCTTCTTTTACATAGAGTTGACATATTTAGTGTAGATAATACATTATCATAATCAATATTTTCAGCGGGTATATTAAGTTTGTAATGCAGGAACCTGTAAATTTATACTAAAACCACCGGGGTGTGATGTTGTTTTGTTGAAAAATCTGTTTTTATAGCATTATACACTCGGGAAAACCGTTTTCCTTTTTCAACAAGCTTCTACATAATTTATCGTATTGTACCGATGCGCATTGCGTACGAAAACTTGTACAAAATCCTTTTTATGTGTTTGCGTACATGAAAAGTGTTCATTAAATACGCACGTTTATTGTTATGAACAGTACGGGTTTTCTGAATTACGATAATTCAGTTCATTATGACAACATTCAGCAGATATATAGATCAACAATATTTTGAGTTTGTCCAAATTTTGGTCGACAATGACTGGATTCAACTTCCCGGAGAGATGTTCATATTAACATATTACAACAGAGAAAAAGAACATTTAAGATAAGGTAATATAGAAGTCTAGGCATCTACAGGGCTTATGACCTGTCAATGGCTCGTTTAAGTGGCCACTTTACACACTGTGTAACATTCAGGCGTTGCCTAGTATGTAAGTGAAATAATTCAATTAGATGAATCTCACCCGCATTAATAAAGGTTTCAGCTCTTTAACTTCACAAACATCAACAGATGAAAGAATTGAAGGAATATAGATGTTGAAATATGGGCAGAATGGTGAATGTTACACAGTGGGTAAAGTGGCCACTTAAACCAGCCATTGACAGGTCATAAGCCCTGTAGATGCCTAGACTTCTATATTACCTTATCTCAAATGTTCTTCATCTCTATTGTAAGATATATATATCCTAAAGTACTTTACAATATATATTTATTTATTTTAGTAAGTTATAGTTTTAATATATTTTGACAATCAATTTTTATATTTTCTTTTATTTAGATTCCCTTTCAAAATAATATAACACTTCAAATTCAATATGATATACGTAAAAAACAATGTCGACGTGTGTGTCCTCGATAGACTTTTTACCTACTGGACCGATTAACGTGCGGTTTTTTTCAAAATGATAGGTTTTACGCTGGATATTTTTAAAGCTCTTAAAATCTACGTACCGATACAGAAAACTTTATTCTAAAAATCTGTCTAAAAAAATAATAAAACCGATTTAGTTTTGAGGTGCGGAAAACGGGACAACAAAACGTCGTTTTTTTCTATTCTAACAAAAGGTCTGACATGCAGATGTCTTTTTTACACAGTATTGGGGTGGCATCTGCAAGAAAGTGCCAGGAAAACAATGTTCAAATACCTATTTATCAAAATTCCCTGTCACCACATACCCTCACAATTTACGTGATCCGAAACACAAAAATAATAATGGATTTTTACATATCGAACTTAAGATTGTATTCTTTATACGAGTACATATAATATACTATATACTCAACTCAAGCGATAGCAAAGCATTGCCGGGTTCAGCTCGTAAGGACGTAAAATATATCGAAAATGACATAATGATTAAGTTCAGTGCTACAGGAAAATGGATATAAAAATGCTTTCTTACGCGCGGTAAAACTTATGCAAACAATTGTTGTTACGAGTATTGAATGCATATTACAGTATAATTATATATTGAGTAAATTGTTTTATATTGATCTGTGTTAAAAACTTGCCTTTAAAAAATCTTTAAAGGCGTTTTTTTCAAGTTTGACGCCTTTGGACTCTAGACTCTAAAGGGGGGGTGTGATGTCAGCCTTGTCTTCATACTCATTACCATATCTATGGAGTCTGGGGAAAGGCATTTTATGATGGGGATTTTGGAACAATTTTCCTTTTTTTGTATTATGACTTTAATATTATTTAAATCGTGACCTTAATAAATATGTAAATTGCGTGTATGAGTGTGTAAATTAAAAAAAACTGAGGATAAATATAAACGAAACAAACAAACTTTAACGCCGTTTCCCGTAAGAGTAGGTAGAGAGGATAGAACACCACCTCACCGTATCTTTGCATACAGATCTCGCTTCCTCTACATTCATACATCTTCTCATGCACGCGCGCCGATTATTCCGACTTTTAACATGTCCGTCTTAAAGTATTTGTTGGATTTGGTCATGTCATGTCTTCCTCGGTCTTCCTCTATTTCTTGCATCCATTAACATTCGCATTGTAAATATTTGTAGCCGTTCTTTCGCTCTACATGTCCAAACCAACGCAGAGTTCCTTTCTTGAATTCTTGAAACATCAATAGTACATAGTTTTACCACACTCGCCTGAGAGATCGTGTTTCGACAGCTTTCAGTTATAATTTCATTCCTGTTTTTTCCAAGTCCATACTTCACACCCAAAGATCCGGGTCGGGACCAGGACTCCATTGTGAACTGCTAATTTTGCCTCTCATACAAAATATATAATTATAAAATACACTCAATGTGTATGCATACCCAACTCACACACAGCAGTGGCGAGCCGTGATTTATTTTAAAGGTAATCTACGAGAAAATGTTCATTAATTTGTTCCTTCATATATGTAAGTAATATAATTAATTTTTTTTTATTCTGTGAAAATCAAATCAAACTATAATTATTATTTACCACGTGATAAACATAGCTTTATTCTATACTATTTTGGTACAATACTTGTACAAAAGATTATTAAAAAAATACCATAATGACATTAAGCAGATATATTCATTATGATTTAAATGTTAACACTGAGCACTGACCGATTCCATTCAAAATGAATAATACGAAAAACGACCATTGCAAACGCCACATGTCCTATGTGATACATAATATGTCAACGGTATCCTATCAAAGAAAAATTGTCCTTCGGAAATACTGTTCGAAATACTTATTTCCAAGTAGAGAATCTTCAAATAATATTTGTAATCTACAAGCTTGTTTTAGTACTAAAAAACGCGACTAGGTTAAAGACGTTAAATATAGTGTACTTTTTTGTACGGAAAAATAAGCTGAGGTAATCAGCTAGTTTCATCATTCACTTAGAACGGGCTGGGAGATGGGCGCACTTTATAGATATGTTTTTTTGTAGGAAGATATAAACGGTGGTGGTGATATAAAATTTTATTTTATTTGTGATTTTTACAGCTATTACATAAAAAAAAGTCTGAATATATAAACAATACTAGAGACAATAAGGAAATTCACTGTAAATCTAATAATACATCATATATAAGAAAAGAGTTTACGTAATTGTATGTGTGTGACGTTTGTATTCATGTGTGTGAATGTGAATGTGTTTATGCGTGAATGAATGAGGGAGAGGGTGCACGGCGTGTGGGAATAAGTGAGGGAGAGGGTGCGTGTGTGTGGGTGCGTAAGTATAAAAAAAACAAAATTTAAAACTTTTAATTATATTTGAAAAGGTACAAGAAAGAGCTTGGTAAGAAGTGTGATTATTTTTAAAAAATAAAAATAGTTAATACCTACTTCCGAACCCTTTTTGTTAAATTTTAAATCAAGAAATATTATTAATTGTATTTTTTGAAATGTATTTCAAAACCTTATTCTGAAAAAAAAAATCATATTATTTTAAAATTTAATTGATGCTCACTGAATGAATAATGTGCAACGAGTCTACAATACGGTAGGTAACCGCAAAATGCAGTAAATACGATATAATATCAACAATAAAATAAGGTAGGTATGATGTATGCGAACGCTGATTCGAAACGAACATACAAATACATATTATATGCATCTACATAATATATAAATAAGAATAACATATAAGTATGATAGAAATTATTCGAATGATAAAAATCAGGTGTCACAAACAGTTGGCCCGCAGTACGGAGATACATAATTATGTTAAAAGATCTTTCAAAGATAAATAACTTTTTTTTTTATTTCCCCATAAACACGGTTTCTATAATACATTATTATCGAAAGTCAAATATAATGGAAAGCTATGCATAATCGCTAATTTAGACGATTCGCCCTTGACACACAGGTCATGCATTTGTGTTTTATTTTATTTGCGCGATAGTATATTTTGTATCTGTAACATTTATTGTAAAAATAAAAATAAATAGTGCTACGAATTTGTAAATAAATGCAATAACGTCCAACATCACGAAACATTAATGGCTATTTTTGCCGGAAAATTCTTGTATGCTTGATGACAATCTCTGCAATTTTAAACGAAAAACTAAAATATTGCAGTAAAATGGCGGCGTCTATTCTGCGGCTAATGGTAGTCTCGGAAACTAGTTAACTAGAAAGTAACATGGTACTTTTAATATGCCACACGGAATGCTTGTTCCCGCTAGTATAGCTTCCTCTAGCAGCTAGAGTCTAGCTATATCCACCATCTTGCTAGCTAGCTAAAACTTCCATAGCACCAAATGGTACTCCGTACCTAATTTTCCCCAAGAATTTTCACAATGACCCGATGCGACACGTGACCCGGCCATTAAAGTTAGCTAACCTTCCAAGGTAGAATTTCTATACCAGTGGTCCCCAACCTTTTTGTCACCGCGGACCGGTCAACGTTTCATAATTTTACCGCGGCCCACTGGGGGGAGGGGGGACACATTGTTTTTTTTTTCATTTTTGTATTTAATTACAATATATTTGTACAATATAAAATAATAAAATTTACAACTGTGGTACATAAGTTTTAGTGACAAATAATAGTAGAGAAAACACAAGGTTTGTGGGAAAAATTAAGAAAAAATATAAAATAACAATGAAGGATTATTATGTTTCAGATAATTTTTTAATTTTCTTTTGGATTCGTGGGTATTTTCAATATTTTTAACGTTCAACGGAAAGTTGAAAGTATTTTTTTCCAAGATCAAAAAAAGAATTTTGAGAATGCTTAGGGTTTAATACCGGGATTTTTATTTTATTCTGATATCTTGCAGATTTATTAACTTAAAGGTTATTTATCTATTTTCTTTAAAAGCTTTGATGTTGAAGTTTTATGGGTTTTGATTGAATATATTTAATTTAATCATGTTTAAACATGCCTTCAAAATAAAATACAGTTACCCCTTAAAAAAGAATAAAACCAAATTTAATATTTTAACGCTAAATCAATGAGAACCCTGAGCTTACTTCATTGAAACGAGATGGTTCCATCTGGGGGTAATAGGAGATTGTGATACCCGATGTGTCTTGCTTACGTCCAGTTTATTTCTTTGTTTTGTTTTGGTTGCTGTCACTGCAGAAAACCCCGCTTAGTGCGTGTGTGGTCGGATAAGACCATAGAAAAAGAGTATTTAATTGGACCTACCTCTACCAAAACCGGGGTAAAATGTAAATAAATACATATTTATACTTACAAATGAATAACATGATTTTTGGAAAAACACTTTGTTTTGTTTTCCTAGTGCAGGGAATGACCTAAGAATATTATTTTTCAGTCATTACAGAACTTAGATAAATTTTATCGGTATGTTCGATTTTTCAAAAGTAATTTTCGATTTTTAAGCAGGCCCTTGCGCAGCCCAGTACCATTTGGTCCACATTTGGTCCACGGCCCGGGGGTTGGGAACCACTGTTTTTTAATGACGCAAACGCAAAAGCATATTTCGGTCGTCTGTTACATTAAAGTAAGGTGATCTATCTTACGCATCAGGTGTCATTCCAGCCACGAATATTTATTTCAAATCACATTAAAACCAAAATTTTATGTTTTCCTAGCCAGGGGTGGTTTTGTGAATCTTCTCTTCCCCCTAGAGAGTGCTTAATTTGGGGATTTATATTTTTTAATGCGACGGCCCTTTGCTTCATATGATAGCCACACTGATGATTAAACGTCAAATAAATATGAACACGTGAAATCAAAGATGATGATTTTAATTTAAAACATTATTGCGATCTTAAGCATTACCCAAAACTCTTAATTAGGTAAAATTGACCAAACCGTATTAATTTTTTCCGTTTTTTAAACAGTTTTATATATAACTACAGTGCACCAATAAAGAAAATTCGCCAATAAAGAAAATTCATACATTTGCAAATGAATACGCAAATGACGTATTTAATATAACACTTTTGAATTTTAAAAGGCAGTGTATCAATTTACTATCTTTAAATTGTAATACCTAAATAATACTATGTTGATTTCAATTATTTACCTTTATTGACTTATATATGTATTATAAATAAGTATTTTTCTAACTTCTTCTAATTTGAAGATTATTTTAATACAACCTATACGCAAAAATGTACTCCTGTTCTCCACTACAATGTATGTATCCTCATATATTTTTTACTAATGTGTAATGCTTTTTTTTATTTAATTTTTATTTTTCTTTCTCTTCTTAATTCATTTTTATTTTTGCTACTTTCTTTGTGTAAAATACATTTTTCTCTTCATATTTAAAAATGCACTTCTGTTCTTTCCACTTTTATACTAATATGTAAAGATAATATTTTTGATATTTTTCTTTTTCTTCTAAAAATCATTTATATATTTTTTGCTACTTCTTTGTAAAATACATGTCTGTCTTTATTTGTATATATGCATGTAAAACATGTAAAAGCCTAAAAGGCGTTTAAATAAATAAATAAATAAAAAATAAATAAATAACTTGACGTTTAATAATTTGAATATAAAAAAAAATCATCAAACATAGATTTATTTGCGATAATCATAATAACGTGCAGCGCCGGCGTTTGCTTTCCAAATAATTTGTAGTTTTTTATATTATGTTGGATTTCATTTACTGTTTATTTTATGTTTGAGAATATATTTTAACTTGCTGTGATATTAAAATAAAAAGGTAAAAATAAAACAAAGTGTTCAGTAGACTCAAATCAGTGTTTGATTTCTACAAAATAAACAACGAATCAATCAAACAATGCTTTGATATTACTTGTGAAAGGCTTTAATTGGCTTATTTGTTATTCGTTTTGTTTTTTTTTAAATATATTATGATAACGTAGCTGTTGGTTATCCGAATAAAAAATTAAAATCATGAAAAGAGTACTTTTTATTGTTGAATATCAAAATAATATTGTCTAAACGAATATTTTTACTTACACTGAAGTATTTCGTTAGCAGAAAATGTTTGGCTTGGGCTATTTCAACGTAAAATCGAGTCATTAGAAAACACGAAGGTGTAAACTTTTGAACGAGATTTACAATTTCATTTTCCCTTTAGAATACAACACTCAAATATGTTTGTACATCAAAACCCTTTTTAGGTTTACTGGAATAGTTTTTAGTCTAATTACCAGTTTTTTTACCATTTGCAATATTGACTTTATTTAAAATTTGATTTTGTAAATGTTTCATAAAGACTTTATATTCCAGGATTGAAAAAATATATATGTATATTCATAACTAACCCAAGTATCAAAGAATATATTTTTGTATTTATTGAGTTATGACCTCTTTTATGTAAAGTTGAAGAAAATCTCACGCGTCGTTGTTCTACAATTATGACGATATGTTTGAATATGTCTCATGAAGTATGACAGTTTGGGTTATAGAGGCTCTCCAATGGCCTCTTTGAACACACTGCCTCTAGGGACGCTATCAGTGTCCAGGCCTTTGTAGAGGGGGTATTGGTTTTAGGTTGGTTAGAAGGTATTTCTTTCAAATAACATATTGGTACAAGTGAAGTGTAGGTACACGGCAAAAACAGACCCATCGCATTTTTTAGATTTTCGAGATACTAATGACTTTTTTCCTGAATGACTACAGTATAGTGAAACATTGAAAAGGAACAAAATGTGGCTCCTTGTCTGATAGATTGTGAGAAAAAAATATGGAATCACGGTTAGCAAAACAACAGTCAAAAATGCGTTAATTGCTGGAATTACCAAATATATTCAAGAAAGGAGTTTTTTCAATCATTATAAAGCCGATTTTTCTTTTCGTTTTTTACTGTGATTGCACGTGAAAATTTAAACAGGTGTTCGTTAAACCCTGTCACATCCGAAACCACGATGATCAGTATGGGCAAGAAGACATATTAGCATATTAAAAAAAAATTAAAACGAATATTTTTTTAAAAAATAAAATATTTAAAAAAACAAATGTTTGCTTACTTCTGCAGGGGAGAAGCGAGGGGGGCGCGGACGTACGGTTGACGGTGTATTAGACTCCCCCCTCCTCGTTTCTCCCCTGCAGAAGTAAGCAACCATTTGTTTTTTATTTTTTAAGATTTTAGTAGTTCCAAAAATTTATTTTATTGTGCCAATATGTCTTCTTGCTCATACTGATCACCGTGGTTTCGGATGTGACTGGGTTTAAAGAAAACCCTGTATAACAATAATTGGTAACCAATTTTTATTAAGTATGAACTGGGTGACTCAAAAATATAATTCTCGTTCTTTTTTTGCTCTACTGTAAAATTCATCAATTATTGGTGATGAGTCCGTGTTTTCCGTGTACCCTTTAAATGTTTAAATCATTGTTATTATTAGCATGTAAAAAGGTGTGATCAAAATGTATCATAACAAAGCGCATACGAGAATACATTAGTGCAACCTTTTCATACAAAGCCAGTTCAACTGACATCAGGGTTTCCAGGTTGATGACGTCAGTGTTATTGACCACAGAGTAGATGAACTGCTCCCGCTGTAGGATTACCAGCTCTCGGTGCCTCTGCACACGGGCTAGTTCCGCGGGATACTCCAGAGCACGGAAAACCTGAAAAAAAACAATTTTACAGTTTCTAGAAATTTTAACCAGGTTGAGATATATTTTTTATATGTTAAATTAAAAATGGATATTCTCGAATGAATTAATTAAAAAATATTGCAACGCAATAATTCATACGCGTAGATACTGTATGTCAATAAATTAGCCCTGTTATTTTGCCGCTCACTTGCAATGTTGTCGGAACTGCTTTTTCCGAGCTAAGGTTGAACAACCTAACGTGACAATTTATTTTCTTTCAAAAATCCGTCGGCGACGGAGTTCAAATTTCTAGATATGATTTTCGAATATTTAACGCAACGTGAGCAACTTAAATCAGGAGGTGTAAGCCCAAACCAACCCGTAAGGCGCTAAAACGTAAGTCTTCGTTATTTAATTTTTTGCAATCGCGCTAGCTCCAAGATCGATTTTCTTAGATTTTTTGTGTAATTTTAAATAAAACAGGCCCTACTTGACCACGTGAAAACCTAAACTCAACCATTCACCTTAATGTTTTATCATTAAACTCGTTTATTTATTTATATTTCGGAGATAAAACCATAAATAATTTAGTCAGCGAGATGCCAGGAGGCATTTATTGCTCTACATTTGACAAAATTCCAACAAAAAACCTTCAAACTTGATAGTCAAAAGTTAATTCAAAGACAGAGTCAAATATTCCACAAGAAATTATATTTTAACAAAAAAAATCAGGTGATGACCATCTCGCTCAATATTCCAGAAGTTTTTGTAGGCAATCCGTTAAACCAACAATTACCCAGGAAACGTGGAAGAAAACATCTGTTGGATTAGAAAGCATTACTTAATTCGAGGAATAAATTCATTTTTATTAAATTTATATGAAAAGTTTATGAAGTCATCTGAAGGATTAGAAAGCATTACCCTATTCCAGGAATAAATTCCTTTTTAATAAATTTATGTAAAAAGTTGAGTTCATAAAATACCTACATCAAGTGAACATTTAGAAGAAATAAATTTCTGATATTGTTTTAGTATCTATTTGCACATTCTTAAATACATTTCGTTTGGTAAATTTGAATAATTAAATAATCCTGTAGACTTTTCTTTGATTCTAGAGAATTTATTTAAATAATTTCTTGGTGCAATTCTCTCCTTTTATTATTTTTTTTTAACGGACAAAACATAAACCCTCGTAATATTGTTGGTTTGGGGTAAATATTTTGTAAGCAACGGATGAATTTATGTTAATGTATTTTCTACTTTATTTTGATGTTTTATTAGCAAATTCGAGCCTGAATTTCTTATTTGGTCTAAACAGTATATTTATTAATGCAATTTGCAAATGAACTCCATCTGTCTATACTATATGGTTCTATTTACTAGTATGTTCTAACGTGAATTCTTCCTTGATTTGAAGGAAATGTTTTTCTGAAATTGTAGATCATGTTTCATTTAGATATTATTAGGTTGCAATTATAAACACTCTTTATATTTAAAAATAAATAAATCATGATTCCGAGGGCCATGCAATTAAAATAATTGAGCATTTTAGATACTTTCTCATGTTTATTGTTTATATTGTTACTTCGGTAATTCTTTTATTGAACTTGCCTACTCCTAGTGCGAATTATATTCTTAGTGGGGTCTTATTTGCTTTTGATTGAGCTAGACCGTGAACACAGGGGCAGGCCTCAGCTATCTAGTATGTTCTTGAATTTTAATTTATATTAATCTTACCTTCCAGCCTCACAAACTATGTATGATATTTATTTTTTCCTCATTCCATTATAGTCCCCCTCTTCTGGGATTTTTTGATTAGAGATTTCTGTAATAATTTGGTATTTGTGGGTTATTTTATGAAAGAGAAGCCTTTATACAGTTGGTACTTGCCCAGTTGGCAATCCATACCATCTAGGTGATATTACGAGCATCTACATGCGTAAGAAAGGCCAGCACTATGTATTACAATATATTCAAATCAATCCAGAAGTAAAAAAAAAACTAGAGGTAGGATTACTGTTTTCGTGTGTATTGCTGAGGTCTAGTCTGTCGTGATAGCGAGTTAAGGTAGGATTAAAATGTTGTGTCGTGTTGTGGAGTGGTAAGGTGCATTGAGGGCTCTTCTGTCGTTTTTATTGATCATTTATCGCGTTTGCTCATTTTGATTAACGTTCTTGCGTAGCCGTGAACAATCAATCAATGCGTTAAGGAGACGTTTCTAGAAACACATTTTTGTGGTGAGTTGTGGCGCGCTATAATGCCCCTCCATCACCATGACGCAGACTAAAAGTCGTTGGATCGAGAATCGAGACTGCATCGGTAGCGCGCCACAACACACCACGCGACAACATTGTAATATTCCTCTGTTATCTGGTCTCCATATTATGATGTTCACATCAAGAATATTAAATCAGTTCAACATCGATTTTTAAGAAAAATAGGCTGGAGGTTGGGCTTATCCAGAGACCTATATACGTATAATGAGTTAGAAACTACTTTGAGTATATCTTCTCTTCAAGACCGTCGAAATAAGTCCTATTTAAAATTCTTGACTCACTCTTTGATGCGCCTGAACTACTGAGCTTGATACAATAAAATATCCCAACTAAAAACCTCAGACAAAACTTACTCTTTCATACCGATAAGCATAGAACTAACTATGGTTTTCATTCGCCTATGCCCACAATTCTTAGGTCTGCCAACAAACATACCAGTCTTGATTTCTTTGATAACAAGTTGTCTTCTTTCAAACGATCACTGAATCAAATTCAATTATAAACACCTCTCTCCCGCTTCCACTCCCACAAAGTCTACTATAAACCATTGAGTCTTTCTAATTTTGTTATAATAATTTTCTATGTATAAATACGTGCATAAAAATGCCCATTGGGCGTATATATAAATAAATAAATAATTCTGAGCATCTAAAATAGGTACATAGAGGTAAGATGCGCCAGATAGCTCCCTAACACACCACTCCACTACACGACATGACAATTTAATTCTGCCTTGAGGTTATTATTTCGCGAAAAGACGAGTCACAGAACTCTCTGATTACAGAGCTGTAAAAATGTACCAATATATAAATACAAGAGTACATATTAAAATTATATTTTAACTTTAATCTTTTTTTTTAAATATTTGTGTAACAAATATTTTAGTGTATTGTGTATTGTTATCACTAGGCTGGTTTGAGTGGCCATTTTACACGTGTAGCGTTCACATTTCGTTAACTCAGATTTTCCTTTACACTTGCTTGTTCAGTTCAAATTTATTTCAACAGAGAGGGGAAACATTTTCAGAAGAGAATATGGAAGTCTAGGAATTTACAGAGCTTATGACGTATCGCTGGCTGGTTTAAGTGGCCACTTTCACACTGTATAACATTCACCATTCTGCCTACATCTGAGTTTTAAAAATGCGAATGTTCAAGCATCGGCAGTATAGAGAAAACGCGGTCCTACTTTTCTTCATACGAACGTATTTCCGTCTTTTCTCCCTGAATTATGGCACTAGAGCAGTTATTTTTTTATACATCATAGATATTTACCATTGGCATGTCTCTATTGATCAATTGTTTCTTATGAGAGTAAGGATCATCCAAAAACCCATTAAAGCGCCGAGTTTTATTTGCCGTCATCGAACGTACGATATACAAATATGATAAATAATTTCGATAAACAGAAAATGTACCGACACAGAAAATTTCATTCGAAGACAGCGAAACGTCGGTTTTGTTTATTTTAATTAGACATAATCAGTCCGACGTGAAGTTTTTTTTTATTTTATATAGCATCGCGGAGACATTTTCAAAAGAGTGACAGAAAAATAATTATCAAATTCTCAGCCACCGCGTTTCCTCTTAAACCACACAACAACACGTCACAAGCCCTGTAAATTCTTCGTCTTCCATATTCCATTCTAAAAATATTTTCCATCTCTGTTGCAATAAGTTTGAACTAAACTAACTAAAAGGGGTCAACACTATTCTGGCATCGAGACAACACTATTACGTAGGCAAAAATGTCTATAATTTTTGGCCAGATTCGTGGAAAGACGGGAGTGTTGTCAAGTTGCGGAAGGTGTTGACCTCACTTTTTCATGACATTGGTTGTAGGGAGTCAGAAAGGTTGATGATTGGAAATTCTTACTGGATGTCGAAAATAAAATATGAAAATAAAGAATAATTTTCGAAAATATAGATACAGATGGCAATCATGAAGTTTCGCATTATAAATAAATTGTCTATTGAATGTATGTATGTGTATGCGCATGGATGTATGTACGTGTGTGTGTATGTACATGTGTATATATGTGTGTATATATGTGTATGTGTGTATGTGTATGTATCAAAATATGTACACGAGTAAGTTTATATTTTATTAATCTGAGCTCTCTATAAATTTGTTAGCTATTATTATATATAAGAATGTAATTGCCTAGCTTGGAACGGGGTATGTACCCTTTTTAGCTGGGCAAAGTAAACGAAAAATTGTATTTATGATAAAAGGTGTAAACAAATAAATTAAATAAACTGACCTAAGCAATGTATGTTTTGGTGAATGGTCAATTTTCATATCAAAATATTCGCATTTGACACATCATAAAACTAAGAATCGCGTATTATAGTTTAGCCATAAAACTTTTTTTACAATTATTACTTTACCACGAAACAATTAAGCGATCTATTGATCTCAGTTTAGTTATTTTCTTTTCGGTGTTATATCACCGGAAACAATATATTTCAATGTTTCTGTTTTCAGTGCCTGCTAAATCAAGACACGGTTTTGTTCCACGCAAAAGCCAAACGGCGTAAATTACGTCCCGGCGAAACTTTGTAAAAATCGACTTTATTCGGCAGTGTAATTTACCTACGTTGGGCTCAGGAATGTTTATTCTTCGTAGTGACTATAATAATGCGATTAAGGGTTAAGAAACATAATGTCCCATCGTGAAAAAACACATTTTTAACAATAGTGTAACGGCAGCGGTAATCTTGATGAACATGTTATGGGTATTTTCTTGCCTCCTCTTTCACAGTAGTAGCCGCTCGATTGTGGAATAATCTATCCACTAATGTTAGAGATCCCCCTTCTTTATTTACATTTAAGTCAAGATTGAAATGTCACTATCTAAATATTTAAATTGTTGCTTTATCCTTCTTTTTTTCTTCCCATCCCCTCTCCTCTCTTCATGGTATAGTGTTATTTTTTTAAAATTCGTAGTGGTTTTAATTTTTTACATATTTTTATTTTGTTGATCTTTGTTTGTAATTTTTGTATAAAATTGTAAGATTCAATATGTCCATGTATTTGTATTTTTCTCAAACTGAACGGTTTGGGTTGGTAGGAAGAAATTGCCTTAAGGCAATATGCCCGCCCTTATATTTTTGTATATTGTATGTGTATATAAAGTGTTAAATAAATAAATATACTTGCAAAAAGTTTTAACTCTCAAATCCTTGTTTTGAGAAATCAAGCATTTAAGTTTTGTTCCAATTTTTCCGCTTTTTTTTTATTATTTTTTTTTATTTGATTTAATAGCATAATTATACATTTTTACAATTTAAAAAAAATTTACTTGTTATATTTTTACTCAAACTAAAATCCCACCAAGCTACTTTTTGTAGCTTGTTGGTGAAGATTATATTTATACTGACTTAATAATATTATTTACATTTATAAAAACAATTAACAGCCGGAAAGATCAGAATAAACATGTTTATATAAATAATAATATATAAATTTATTTTTTAAATACAAGAAAATATATTAAAAAAATAAAATATTTACACCTAAGCTACTATTCATATATAAACTCTTGATCGAGTAGCCACTCTCTTATTTTGCTCTTGTTACAATGAGCGTTAAATTTAAGTTCTTTTGGTAATAAATTAAAAATTCTAGGTACTAAATATTTGAGAGTTCTATTTCCATATTTATTACATACTTTTGGTACTACCAAGCCATCATTAGACGTGAAGCGTGTATTATGGTTATGTTTGAGAGGAAACTTGAATGTATTACTATGAAATCGTTCCAAAATGATGCAAAGCCACAGTAGTCCTCGAACAGGCAGAGTTTTGATTGTTTTGTACAGGAGATCATTATTACTTCTTTGTTCGTAAATCTCTGCAGGCACAATTCGCGAATACTGTAGACCCTGGATCATTTTAATATTAGTTTTAGTCGAATGTCCCCACGACTTTATACCATATCTTATTATTGATTCTACTAAAGAAAAAAATAATAATTTAAGAGTGATTTTAGGCAAAATAAAAGATAACTTATAAAAAGTACTCACAAGAGTCCGCAATCGATCACAAAGTTTAAATATATGACGATCCCATTTAAAATTATGATCAATAAAAATACCCAAATACTTATACTCCTCCACAAATTCTATGAGTTCACAATTACATGTGTTAGAAATACCATCATGCAAGCAATCTGTGCAATGAGCAATAATATTAGGCAAAACATATTTTTTGGCATGAGGAGATTTTATGTATAAGCATTTAGTCTTTTTTGCATTTATAATGAGACCATAGTCATGAGCCCATTTGAACAATTTATTGAAATCACTTTGCAATATCTCTTGTGATTCTTTTAAAAATAAGATTTATCAATTTTATCAAACGTTACAAAACTGCATCATTAAGTCAAATCCGCATATTTTCGAGTAAACGTTTTTTGCCAGTATACCCACAATATTTTCAATGCCTTTTTTTGTCATTCGTTATACATTTTATATAGAATTAATTAGTTGATTTGTTTGTAAGCGTATGATCATACGATCAATCTCACATACAATCACTAACCGATATTCGTCATTCGCCCTTAAACAGTTTTAATAATGAAAAGGATGCGGATGTTTTCCTACGTTCAGAGGACTAAAGGAGATACATACTACATAAAAACCTGGACAGCCAATGATTTCGTTTTAAACTTAAAGTATTACGCTTTTAAAAAAAAATTAATATATTGTAACTCTTCTGCGTAGTGAGAGTATGAATAAAGACTTGACATGTTACTCGTAAATAATAAAAAGACTTGACCAACGGCTACGTAAGTAAATCCTAAATTTCTAAGTTAAAAGTTTTTTATCAAATAAAAGGTACTAGTGTTGAGTTGATATTATATACTAAAACGTCAGTAAGAGTGCAAACCACGCGGCAAAATTACCCAGCAAAACTTATCCTGCATTGGAACTGCCGTGAAAACCTAAGAAAAGTTTGTATAGTTACATAATGTTATATTCCGTATGTGTAGTGTTCACGGCGCGGCGTTCGGCAATAGCTTGCCCACTGCGTACCGCACATCGCGTTTGAGGACTTAAGTATCATTGGCGGAGTACGCTTACGATAAAAAAATACTCCTTGCCCTACGAGAAAAGAAGCCTAGAAGCCTGAAAGAACTCTATGTAATCGGGTAGCCTTGACATCTTCTTCGCAGTTTCAATCCTTATCCAGGGAATAGGTTTGCAGCAAAGTCCTTCATCTCGCCTTCCACTGTACTTTATTCTCTGCAGCCCTCTTCAGCTCAACATATAAGGCGCAGTTCAAATCCTCGCACAATAGTTCAAAATATTCCCCTCGAAGGCGCTCTCTGTCATTTGATTTCCATTACCATTTCCTCTGTTATGTAATGCAGGAGATCCTCATGACGCAAAATGCATCCGATTTTTTTAGCTCACCTATTTGAGATGGTTTTGATTAGTTGCCTGGCTTCTTCGATTCTACTGAGAACCTCGTCATTTGTTATGTGGTCTCTTCAGGATTCTTCTTCTAATATTCTTCTGTTACATTAAATCTCGGCCTCTAGTCTTTTTTAGACATATTTGTGCAAAAATAAGGTAATACCAAAGTACGTAATATGTACTTCATTAGATTGAGGAATCAAGAAAAGTTTATTCTAACTTTACTTTTGGTAAAAAATTAGTAAATCAAACTAATACAATTTTTTTGCAACAGAGTGAAACCATTTTAGAGAAGGGAATATGGAAGTCTGGGTATTTTCAGGGTTTATGACCTGTCATTGGCTGGTTTAAGTGGCCACTTTACTAAATGTGTAACATTCACCATTCTGCCTATGTTCTGGCATTTGAAACAAGTAAATTTTGTTGTGTAAATCCATATTTAAAGCCATAAGTCGAACTACATATTTTAACGCCTTACCAATATTAAAAAAATAATAACTGCAATAATTAACATATTACAACAGAGATGAAGAACATTTAAGAGAAGGTAATATAGAAGTCTAGGCATCTACAGGGCTTATGACCTGTCAATGGCTGGTTAAAGTGGCCACTTTACACACTGTGTAACATTCACCATTCTGCCTATATTTGAACATCTATATTCCTTCAATTCTTTCATCTGTTGATGTTTGTGAAGTTAAAGAGCTGAAACCTTTATTTATGCGGGTGAGATTCATCTAATTGAATTATTTCACCTACATACTAGGCAACATATTCCATATTACCTTCTCTTAAATGTTCTTCATCTCTGTTGTAACATGTTAATATAAACAGCTCCCCAGGGAGTTGAATCCAGTTCTTGTCTACAAAAATTTGGACAAACTCAAAATATTGTTGAACTACAATAATGTTAAAATTTTTAGAAACCCCTATTTTCGATGACTTTGCTGATTTATTTCAAAGATATAACAATAATGTTAATATGTCGTATCCGAAAGCCTGCTTATTTACACAAAAAAAAAACATTTTTATGAAATGCATTAAAATTAAGGATAATTCGGTGACTTGGATCTAAAAGGGTTAATTTCGGAAATCACAATTTCACAATAGAGATACAATATTTCGTGACATTATAATGAAAACATTGGCTTTTTTGATAGCGAATATTAATAAACGTAAAGTTTACGTTGTGTTTTTGTTCCTTAATTGTGCGTTTTAGATATCTTTATATTAAATTTAATTCTTCTGTACGTGTAAATCGTAAATCTTTGCGCTGCGCGTGTTAGTAGATATCAAAATTAAAATTTTTAATCGAATCTGTAAAAAAAAAGTTAGAAGCATAAATAATTTTTCTATTGACCTACCAGGGTTGCATTCAACGAGAATGCATGTACGAAAAAATGGAAGGATGTTGTTTTTTTGTGTTTAAAAAAAAAAGTTTTTGAATGTTTACAAACAACATTCGCTTTTTCTGGATCCCAATCAGATTTTTTTCTTTAGATTCCTTACAATTTCTCCCCATTTATTTCTTTTTACTGGATTTTTGGTAATACCAAAATAATATTAACTGACATTCGATACATTTTTAAAAATCGCATTCATGAATCAAGCGCACCCTTGTTAGTGAGAAGAGCCGAGTTTGCCATTTGCAAAAAGAATTCAATATTAGCAAATTAATTATTTTTAGTTTTGGAATTCATTCATAAACAAGTACCTAGGTACTTATCAGTCTTAAACTTAAAGTATTTTTCCAAGCTAATAGCAGGCAACCCAACGTTCAGGCAGGACGACGTCTGTCGGGTCCGCTAGTTAAATATAAATATAAATACTTAATGTTTATAACTGTCATAAGATTTTGTCATTTCTCTCTGTAGGTATATTAAGTCTTCTTAATATACGATATGTAAAAAAAAAGTATATTGTTGAGTGTCCCCGGCACGGTTTTCCCAGTGAGGATACATTATTAGAATTATTTTTTCCAGAAGTACTTTGAATAAATAATGTTAGTTTATAGAGAATGCGCATCTTGAACATATACCTTTTAATATTTCACCGTTTTTGCTGGTCTATGTAATTTTTAATACTATTTAAATGTTATTTGTGTTTTTTTCTTTTTATATACTTTTTTGGCTTGTATACATAATTTCAATTTTTTCAACGTTTTTGATAAAAAAAATTAACCTGTATTGGGTGTGCGCATATTTTGTTAATTCAAAAAAATGATTTTATTTTGTACTAGTTCAGTATGTATATATACATCCATGTAATTTTTAAACTTTTTCAATTTTCTTTCCCAGATTGCATAATGTAAACATTATTTTGAATTTATTTCCATGCCTAGTATTCTGTTTATTCTGTTATTTTCAAGTATTTTTCATACCCTTTTTAATTTGTAGTATATCATAATTTTAATTTTTCTGCTTTTGTTAAATAATATTATAGTTTAAAATTTAAAACGTCTCTAAAAAAATTATTATCTGTATGTCCCTAAATGAGTTTTTTTTTTTAAAAACTCCTTGGGAATATTGTATATAATTATGTATAATATGTTTTCAATATAATAAAAATAAAAAAATATATATATTTTTATTATTTTTTATTATTAAAAATAAAATTTAAAAACATTACCACATATCGAACGACGGCGGATGTACAAAAAATGCGACATTACTTTGCTTTATATTTGATCTTGAAAGGGTTTTATAAAGGCTTTATATTCCAAGTTTAAAAAAAATTAACTAACCTATGCATCAAATGATATACGTTTGTACTTATTAAGTTGTAAGGTAAAGTTTAAAAAAAAAACTTAAACCGCTCTCATGTAAAGTTGAAAAAAATCACATGCGTCGTTGTTCTACAATCATGACGATATGTTTGTGTATATTAAACAGTTAATTAAATGTTTTTTTTTTATTGACATCGATCCTCTACAAAATGTTGGAAAGAAAAATATGAAATCTGACATTGACCCTTTTTTTGAGATCCACACAGAACAGAAATACGGCCTCATTACTACAAATGGTATGCCTTCGTAATTGGTTGTCAATTGAGTTGTTTTGGCAATATTGGGTTTGGGACTCGGCTAAGGAAAAATTAGGGTAATTACGTTTGACAATATGGAAGTAATAATTACTGCAGGTTATCGGTTTTTTGGAAAGGAGGGGGTGTTTCTAGACATTTGAAAATCATTGTAAGTATTAAATCGAAATGGAATAATTCCCATCATTGTTATCAACCCAGTTTTCTAAATTACACTCTAGCACAATAGCGAGAATCATCTGACTTATTGAAACTGTTCGTCACTCAGTCTGTCACATAAACAACAGAAAGATAAACTATTTACATTTCTTGTTCGAGTAATATGCGGGCAATATGCCCCGCGCCCGCGTCCCAGTTGTTCACGGGCAGACAAGCAGACGTAGACACGTTGTATTATTACACAATCAACACGTTCCTTTTTACATTTTCTACAACTCTTCGATTCAAATCAAAAACTCTTGGGAGATGGTGTAAGATAGTAAAGTGTTTAGAAAAACAAAAGATTGGTAATGAGAAAAGTCAGTATTTTTAAAAATATATTTGTTAATAGACTATCAATCGTGATATACTATGTATCGTGATTCGTGATAGGGCTATGTATAGCGTGTGAGCTCGCCAATACATGACAGTAAAAAAAATATTGTCTTTGAATTTCCTAGAGTTTTAACCATCGAAAAAAAAGAAGATTGGAAATCAAAGCAACAGACAATTGAAATTTGATGAGTATTATTTTAATAGATTGTCTATTACGGAAAAAATACATCGAGAAATACGCATTTTTATTTATTGTAATAAAAACAGTACAGTAAATTAGAATAAATCATAATATGCTTTCAATATTAATTAAAATGCAAAAATAACACAAATGTAAAAAACGGGTAGCGATTAAAAATAAAAAATACCGATAATTTTATTTTCATTTTAAAATAGGAAAATTACATATATACAAAAAAAAAAAATGTAACTAGGCAGCTACCAACACTGTTAAATTTCGAAACACCACGCAAATTTGTATCTCGGCTACGCCATGAATTTCATATTAAATAATTTCCACGTCACAAACTCGCCCCTGGGTAGCACCCGCTGACGTCACTTAACAAAAACATCCTCGTTTTTATTACAATATTTCGGCTACGCCATGAATTTCTTTTTAAATAATTTCGTACGTCACAAAGTCGCCCCTGGGTAGCGCCTGCTAACGTCACTTAACAAAAACATCCTCGTTTTTATTACAATATTTCGGCTACGCCATGAATTTCTTTTAAAATAATTTCATACGTCACAAAGTCACCCCTGGGTAGCGCCTGCTAACGTCACTTAACAAAAACATCCTCGTTTTTATTACAATATTTCGGCTACGCCATGAATTTCTTTTAAAATAATTTCATACGTCACAAAGTCGCCCCTGGGTAGCTAATAGTTCTTCTTAGTACTTTTTTTGGCTTTTCCACCTCCCAGCCGATAAAATGCTAGTAGTAATTTAACTAATGTGTGCTGTAAAGTTCCGTATGACCAAATAATATTATTTATTAATAGAATATTATTGACATGTATTTCAAGCATTGCTGCATTCACGTTGTATTTCTAAGTTGAACTGTTGTGTTTTTCTATGGTTATGTTTACTGTCATCTGTCATGTATTGGCGAGCTCACTGGCTATACTTACGCCTCGTGATATACTATGTATCGTGATATACTATGTAAAGAGATATACTATGTATCGTGATGTACTATGTATCGTGATATACTATGTATAAAGATATACTATGTATCGTGATATACTATTTATCGTGATATACTATGTATAGAGATATACTATGTATCGTGATATACTATGTATCGTGATATAATATGTATAGAGATATACCATGTATCGTGATATACTATGTATCGTGATATACTATGTATCGTGATATCGGCTCTATGATTTTTTTTAATTTTTGAAATTCCTCCACCCGTGACGTCACAATTTCTCGTCAGAAAGCTCTGCTGATTTGTGAGTTGGCTTCCCGAAACCCGCAAATCTATCACAACACTCAACTGTTGGTTGATTCGGAAGAACTTGTAACGTAGTTCAAAGAAGTTCATTTTTATTAATTTTCAATAAATTTTCGAGAAACTTCGCTAGGCTCTGATTTTAAGCGTGTCTAAGGAAACATTTTTTATATCCGATTTCCCGAAGCACTGAACTATCTCATTATTTTTAAAAAAATATACATTTTAAACATTTATTTTAAATAGTTATACATATATTAATGTTGCAATTGTACTGAAATCTTTAATCCAAATAATTTTTTAAAAAACCTTTCGTTATCCAAGTGACTTGCTCTTCAAAGAATTCAGAGTACTGAATATTATTCAACAGTATATATTGAAAACGGTAGTGGTTACACACATAAATAGAGACATTTACCCAAGCGTCAACCACAACTATAATACAAGATACTCTAATAGGGATCTGTTACTAAGTGAAGGGGTCAACACTATTCTAGCATCCAAACAACACTATTACGTAGGCAAAAAGGTCCATAACCTTTTGACAGAATCGTGAAAAACCGGAGTGTTGTCAAGTTGCGGAAGGTGTTGACCTCGCTCTTTCATGACATTGGTCCTAGGGAGTCAGAAAGGTTGATGATTGGAAATTCTTACTGGATGTCGAAAATAAAATATGAAAACAAAGAATAATTTTCAAAAATATAGATACAGATGGCAATCATGAAGTTTCGCATTATAAATAAATTGTCTGTGTTTTATGAATGTATGTATGTGTATGCGCATGGGTGTATGTACGTGTGTGTGTATGTACATGTGTATATATTTGTGTATATATGTGTATGTGTGTATGTGTATGGATCAAAATGTGTACACGAGTAAGTTTATATTTTATTGATCTGAGCTCTCTATAAATTTGTTGACTATTATTATATATAAGAATGTAATTGCCTAGCTTGGAACGGGGTATGTACCCTTGTTAGCTGGGCAAAGTGAACGTAAAATTGTATTTTGACAAAAGTGTAAATAAAAAAAAATATTTTTTTTTTGTTTAATTTAATTGATCGTGATTTAAATGGTAGAGACGTGGAACGTTTGTTGTACCATACTCTAGGGGTGTGCCTGTGAAACAATGCAATTTTCTATGCACCATCACATTAGGCGGGGATACGGAACAATGAAGAAGTTTGACAAAAAAGAAACCTATTCGTCTGATGTATTAAATACCAGATAATATTCACAATATTTTGGATTTGTTCAAATACAGTATGAAACTTACCCGTTTCCAATAATAATGCCGTCATAAAAGTCGTCTTTTAAGCTATGACGCTTTTTAGTGTTTATCAACTTTATGCAAATCATTGAAAACTGTAAGTAATAAGTAAAAACACATTATGTTAACTATTCCTATGTATAAAACCAGTATGTGTCATATCTCCATTGTGTTTTTGCTTATGAATATCTAGATACTGTGTTATTCCATAAAAAACTTTAAAACATGAGAAAACATAATATATTTTTAATGTAGTTTGCTTGATATCAAATGGATCGAAATTTTTTGTAGAATATTAACCTCATATTTAACTTATTTTGTGGTTTTTGTCAAAAAGCTGCCCCTTTGTTTTTGACGGCAGAATAGATGTCGCTAGTTTTCTCAGTACTTTAATTATCTATAGTGGGATTACACACATGCGAAATACAATTTATATTGTATGTATAAAATAAATAAAAAAAAAAATTAAATATTAAAACCATGCACATAATCGTCAGTGATACTGCAAGACCGCCTGGCGTTTTTTATACGAAAATATTTTATTGGAATAAATTCATTATAGGGTCTAAGAGCCGTTAGTTTTAAATTATTACTATTTTTACTCTAAATAACAATAGTATTTTGATACCCTAGCAGTATTTTTGATTGGTTAAAATCGTAAATAATATATTAAGAGAACGCTTTTTAGGCTCCCATGTAATATAAAACAAAACAATTTATAGTTACACTGAATACAGCATGCAATAGCAGTATTATTATTTTTTATTATTATTATTCCATGTCCGCTCCCTAGTTGGAGCATATGGAGTCCATAAAGATCCTCCAAGCATCTCTGCCGGCCGCCAGCTCCTGTGCATCCTCTCAAGTTAGATTCGCGTCCCGTAGTTCTGACATGAACTGCCGACTAACAGTCAGCAGTGGACGTCCAGGACGTCGAGAAGCTGGTGCCTGAGGCAGGCGTGGTTAGGGCTCTCAGGAGGCATCCGCAGCACATGGCCAAGCCAACCGTATCACCTCCGCTTAGTAACAGTTGTCACCGGAGTATGCTGCGTCCGTTCTCTTATTACTTCATTCCTCACAAAGTCAAACCACCTATTCTCACCTATTCTCTAAACTCAGAATTTTGCCACTTTGGGCCCTAGTGAGGTGCCACGATTCGCATCCGTAGAGGAGAACAGGAGTTATGCAGGCGTTATATAAGCGGCATTTGGTTTTCACTGAGTAAATGTCCGATCTCCAGACAGCCTTCATACTATTGAATGTGGCGCCTGCTATTCCTAGCCGCACTCCCAGATCTTTTTGAAAGCTGCCATTTTCCGTAACATATACTCCCAGGTATTTGAAACTATCGACCCTTTTGATGACTTGGTTCGATAGTCAGGGTATTTAAGGCATCAAGGCATGAAGTGTTACTCAGTACATGGGTTTTTGCAATATTGATTTTTAAACCCATTGAAGTATTACCAACGATATACAGAATCAAAAAATGCCATCCGTAAATATGGAATCACTTAACCCAACCAGTAACAGATCATAAGGTTTGTAAATGCCTAGACTTCCATATCATCATCAACATCATCATTCCATGCCTGCTCCCTAGTTGGAGCATATGGTATGCATGAAGATCCTCCAGGCATCTCAACTGCCGACGAACAGTCAGCAATGGACGTCCAAAACATCGAGAACCTGGTGCCTTATGCAGTAAGCAAGCGTGGTTAAGGCTCTCAGGACTTTACACCAGAATTATATATAAATTGTTTAACCTTATGTGCACATTTATCACATTTGATCAAAAATTATATTTACAAATAGTTTAAAATAAAACGAAAATACATTTTTACGATCGACACACATTTTATGTATCAAACATCTCAATTAGTTCATTGACAGATAAAGGAAAACAGCCGAGTAAGATAATAAACATTTATTGTTTTTTTCACAAATGTTTACCCACGTCCATTTGTCTTACGAACGCAGTTACATAATCAAATCAATTGTTTAATTAATTCGTCTCAAAATAGATTATTCTTTGATCCTTCGCGAATGGGATGTCTATTTACTGGCGTATTGGTCAGGAATCTTGAAAAAGAATAGGGTATCATTCGTTTATCTTGACTAACAATTTTGACCGTATACACTTTTAATAGTGTTTCATTAGATATTATTTTAGAAATACCTAGTAAATAACGTCATAAAATTAACACTTTTATACAATGTACAAAAAAGACAAAATAATATTTCAATGATTCTAATTTTTTTTTTTTTTTATCAATATTCCTACAGAGATGAGGTAGAATTTTTTCAAATTCAGGATTATCGATATTCGAGCGTTTACAGGGCTTATGACCTGTCATTGGCTGGGTTGAGTGGCCACTTTACGTTTTTTACAACATTCCCCATTCCGCTTATTAGCGAATATCGACACTGGTACCATTTTGATTCCTGTATATATCTTATTAAATGAGAAAGCATTCACTAGCGTGTTGGAGCACCATCTATGTATTGATATTGAAGTTAAGTATTTTTAATTAGCATATTACTTTATTTTATGTATTTAAGACTCTTCCGAGTTAAATTAAGTACTAGTAATCGCCTGCAGATGATTCTGCAATTTATTTATACTTATATTTTGACCAGATCTTATTACACAACATTATTGTTTGGTATGTGTATTTTTTTGTACATACACAAATCTGGATTTCTCCCGAGGGGGAGTAGGTATATTTTTTTTTTATCAATATTCCTACAGAGATGAGGTAGAATTCTAATTTTAATTATACCTCATTGATTACAATTGTTTTTTATAAACAATTATGTATTATACATACTTGTAAACCAATATGCTATCAACATCTATGTCTTTAACATAAGCTTTTCTAAATTTTAAAAAAAAAACAATGTTCCCTATCAAACAGAAATTAACATTACATTTAAACTGTATTATAATATTATTATAAACCTAGCTGTTTAAAACTTTTACACTGTATCTTTACATTTCATTTGTTTATCTTCAAGTGTGTTGAGTGGCCATTTAAAACAGCAAATGACAGGTCATAAGCCCTGTAAATGCCTAGACTTCCATATTCCCTCTCTGTTGCAACAAATTTAAATCTAAATTACTCCCTAGTGAGGAAATCCAGCCAGTCTGCAAACATTTGAACGTATTTAATACTTTTTTCTTTTATTTTAATTAACTAGGTATGTAGTCTATAAAAAATTTCAAATAAAATTGACAAAAACCTTAAATGATGATATTGCTTAAAAAAATTAAAAAGCATTTCTAAATGACCTACAATCACTAAAACATCTAGTAATAAAATATATAAAATTCAGGTACAAATTTACAATATGGGATAAATACTAATAATTTTGCTGAATTTGAGTATTTTTTTTCTCTATTTTTAGATCAACTAATATTTTCAAAGTTCATGCGAAGGTCAATAATATTTCGAGACAACTTTCAAAGTCTGCAAAATTATTCTCATTCTTAGTAAACACATTATTGTGATGAAAGAACTTAAGACTAAAACTTTAGCCAGTTAATACTTATGACACTATTATGTATATAGACTTGAATACCGTCTTTTTCGTGTTGTACCCAGTACTTGGTTGGTTGGAAGAAATTATGATTTGTACAATGTATGCTAATGTACAATTATTTACATGTTGTAAAAAAAGTTTAAAAATAAATGCATATTAATACACATAGACATGCCCTGAGCAATCAAAAATGATGACACTTAACTCATGCCCAAACGCCTAGCTATGCCCAAACGCCTAGTCATGTCCAATGCGTATTAAGGGGGAGTGGCTTGAAAAATGCTAAAATGTGACATTTCGACGGGATATTTAAAGTACTTGTAGTAGTCTTAGCCAAATTTTAAAAATACCTCGTCAAAATTCAAACTTTCTTCCAGGGTTCAATATCTTTTGTTTTTTTTTTTTTATCTTTTAAGTTAGTGAAAAAAATTCTCAAAGGTTGTGAAATCACTGAAAAAAGGCATTTTTAGAATAGATATTTAACGTATTTGAAAATATGGTACGACTTTATTTTTTAGTTTATCATAATGCTGAAATCTTCATCTAAGGCTAAATATCTCGTTTTTTTCAAAAATAAGTTTTGTTGGGTCATTATATCATATAAACTGTCGCCATTTTAAGGGTGTAAAAATCCTATACAAATCTTCATACAAAAATGCCAGATTACAAATGTCGATTTATTCACGTTCCACTCGCCGAGGACGGTGGACGTCCCTGACGCTGAGTCCACGCAACTTTTTTCAAACAAAAAAAATACGGTATTTGTATAAACATATACATATACCGTTATACATATATACATATACCGTTCTTCGACCGCCTGCTAGGCGTGACATTTAGAATCCAAACCAAAATGCCTGCTTGTGTCATGAAAGCAATAAAAAAAATTTGGATAAAAATTGTAAAAATGATTGCGTAACTTTTTATTTTGTTCATGAGCGATTTACAAAGCTTAGAACAGTTAATGTTGAAATATAAATATTCTTTTTTGCAAACGTCAAACTGCACCTAGCGGCGCAATCGTGAAGCTCTCTTAGTTACAGGGCTGCACTGATAAGAATACATTTTTCAAATATAATAAACGTGAGTTAATATTTCTTATTTTTGCATTCTCTGAAATCCTGTGAAAATAAATAAATGGGTCGAAATTATAAGAAGTTTAAGGAATGAATCTGATTGGAATCCACCAAAAACGAATATTTATTAACAATATTTTGAGTTTGTCCAAATTTTTGTAGACAAGGACTGGATTCAACTCACTGGGGAGCTGTTTATATTAACATATTACAACAGAGATGAGGAACATTTAAGAGAAGGTAATATAGAAGTCCAGGCATCTACAGGGCTTATGACTTGTCAATGGCTGGTTTAAGTGGCCACTTTACACACTGTGTAACATTTACCATTCTGCCTATATTTGAACATCTATATTCCTTCAATTTTTCCATCTGTTGATGTTTGTGAAGTTAAAGAGCTGAAACCTTTATTTATGCGGGTGAGATTCATCTAATTGAATTATTTCACCTACATACTAGGCAACGCCTGAAAATATTATTTTTTCAATTTCTATACTTCTTCATGGACCAGGTAATTTATCAACAATATTTTGAGTTTGTCCAAATTTTTGTAGACAAGGACTGGATTCAACTCCCCGGGGAGCTGTTTATATTAACATATTACAACAGAGATGTTATTGTTAACGTTAAAATACATTTTTTTTATTTACCAAAAATAAGTACCCTCTAATTTTTTATGGCATATGCATGACCGTCGAATGGTCTCTCTCTGTTTTTGCAATCCGTGCCTCAAGTCTAAAGATGGTGATCACGCCTGACTCCAGGCATGGTTCATCTGTGGACAGTCTCGTTCAATTTGGAACGGTCTTGTGCACTTTTGTAGGCATTTGTCAGTGATAATTCTGATAATTCAGTGACCAAGCCGCTCCGCTCCATCTTATTGGTTGACGTTCACGCGACCTTGTCCCTTCGAAACATTCCAGGAAGATAGCTAAACTAAATATGTCCAAGAACTGCAGGATTCTTTTCTCACATATGGATGTTGGGCTTTATCTTATGTGTAGTTCTTGGAGTATATATTTGTACGTTTGCCTGTCCAAGGAATCCACAGCATTCACTGCAAACACCACATTTCGAAAGTTTCGATGTTTTTCTTTTCAGATTCTCTGTGTCCAACATTCCACAGCATACATGAACTCTGAAAAAACCAAGGCCTTTACCAGTCTGTATTTGGTATTGATGGTTATACTGCGATTCTTCCAAATCTTCACCAGCCGACTCATAGTACTTTTGGCAATACCAACCCGTCGCAGTGTTTACCCTTCACACCCACCACCATCGCTGATGAGTAAACCTAGATAAATTAAATTGTTGACTCTTTCTAAGTTATGCAACAAAGATGGTGCTACTTTATTAGCTCGATCAATGATCATAAGCTTAGTTTTGCTCATATTCATTGAGAGTCCCAGTTCCAAACTATCAGCATCTATTCGCTGAATGAATCAGTCGAATGCAGCCCTGGGCCTCGATTACAATGGGAAGTAAACATTTATCTACAAAGTAAAATTAAGTTTTTTGTATAAAAAGCAGAATATGCATACATTTTTTCTTCTAAGCATGTTCAATTATAGGTTACTGAATAAGATACTCTAAATATTCGTGCAAATATACTCATTTTTGTACACAAATATCGCTTTTTTTATAGACTGTCGAATTTAACTGTTAACTTCCCATTGTAATCGGGGCCCTGATGTAAAGAAACAAACTTAGTAACTAGGAGTATGTTTTCGTGTCACTACCTAAAAAATATTTTACTCTATAGGCGCGTCTACGTATTAACATTTCAACATTTTATACCGTATAGAAGCATAAAGCGATTCAGTCAGATGTTATATTAATACATATTTATGAAAGAGTTGTGCTATTTTATCAATTTTATTATTAAGAAAACACTTATTCTACAAGAATAAATTAAAATTCTTTGAATTCTTGCTCATACAAACACACAGAGTTTTGAATCATTGGCTTATCATCATAACTGTCAAAATTTTCCGCATCCCCAATGTTGCTTATTGTTGGAATGAACGGTGCTGTTATTTTGCCTAGCAACAATTCATCCCAATTTATCATCTTAAACCATTTGTGATTCTTAAAATCCATCGCCCCGTTCTTCAAATTTCCGAACCTTTTCGTCGTGTCGACCTGCAGAGTATTCCTTATGAGGTCTTTCAAATCGAATCCCATTTTAGGAGCGAACTTGAAAATACCCGCCACTATCTTCTCGTAGACTTTCATCGGATCTTTAGAGTAAAATGGCGGGTACCCAGCGTTCATTTCATAAACTAAGATTCCAAACGACCACCAGTCTACCGATTTTCCATAAGGTTTTGTAAGAACGATTTCCGGGGCTAGGTACTCGGGCGTACCGCACAGAGTGAACGTCCGCTCTGTTACAATTTTACAGAAGCCGAAATCGGTGATCTTGATGTGTCCTTTCGTGTCTATGAGAATGTTCTCTGGTTTCAAATCTCTGTATATCAAGTTGCAGTGGTGCATATACTCAAGAGCTAATACAACTTGCGCGGCGTAGAACTTTGCCACTTCATCTTCGAAAGTCCCTATTTTCCTTAAGATAGTAAACATTTCTCCTCCTCCGATAAAGGGCATAGTAAAATACACAAAAGAGTTATCTTTATGGGAGCATTCCATGTTGACGACAAATGGAAACTTGACAGCTTGGAGTATGTTTTTTTCATTGAGTGTATGGATCACTTGTTTCGTTTTTATTAGTTTCGCTTTGTCTAATATCTTCGTGGCGTAGTATTGGCTATCCGCTTTCTTCTTCACAAGTTTTACGGTACCAAAACCTCCGACGCCCAGAGTCTTCATCACTTCGAAGTCATCAGTTTTGCATTGTGTTGGAGATGGATTATTGTAACGCTGGTCAAACGCCACTTTCAATTCGTCTAAATGTTTAATGTGCTTCTTTTGCTGGTCTTCCGTGTACTCTTTAGTCATTTTATATCATATATATGTGTTAACGAATATCTATGTTCGGCAAAAGTGACCGAATGTCTCAAAAAATGTTTGTTTTTGTGATTTTGAGAAAATCACGCAACAAATTCTGTTTTCAAGTAATTAAAAATTATTTAAATAAAGTACCATCTATCCAAAATTTTTAAGTACCTACCTACAAATAAACAATATTGTTCGCAAAATTTTGTGAATAAATAAAGAACTTGAGACACATAAAAATAAAGTGGAATTAGTTGCATAGTTATGTAGGTACATTATAATATTTAAAAGTTTTCATTACTTAGGCACTTTCACGGATAAAACGATTTAGAGAAAAGCCTGGACATAATGCGTGGAGACCGCTATTCCTTCTTTCTACTTAAACCAATAATATTATAGAAAATTACAATGATTTTTCATGTTAATTTTTTTTTAGTTTTTTTTTACAATAAACGTAAGAGGTAAAAACAGATTTAAAAAAAAAAAAAAAAAGAATAATTACACAGTAATGAAATACATATTAACAGAAAGAATAGTAAACAAAAAATCCCACAAAGGCATGGCCTGTTCGTGGGTATACAAGAAATGTTTATGAGTTTTTTGCTCCTATAATATAATATCAGAAAGAGAAAAGAAAATATTCTGCAAAGATTGGGTGGTACTTTTTATTTTTATTGTAATTAAAAGGGGAAATAACAAATACAAAAAAAAAAACATTAAAAAACTCCTTATATTAAAGGGCAACAAAATAAATCATATAAAAAAAAGAGTTGAAATATTTCGTTTGAATCCTGGATAGTGCGTGTTTTTTAAAAAAAGGAAAATTCTGAAAGTTTGGGATTAACAACATATCATCAGTAAAAAAAGAATTAAACATTTTGGGCCTAAAAAATATGTATGTCTCTGTGCTAGCCTCGTTTTGCAAATCATGTACACGATTCCTTCTTAGACTTGATCTATTTGAATTACTAGTAAATAAATTTTGGTTCTTAAATATATATTTCAAACATTGAAAACAACGTATTTGTCTTATTTCCAAAAGTTTAGCTTCTTGGAACAATTGGAAAGAAGGAAAAGTGCGATTTTTGTGAAGCATTATTTTTAAGAAAAACTTTTGAACAGTTTCTAATGGTTTAATATAGTTGTTAAAATTCCCCTCATCTAATTATTACATAGGAAAGCGATGATTGCACAAGTGCGTAATATATCATTTTAATAGTATTTAACTGGGTGAAAGTACAATCGTTTGAACACATACATAGGTTAAATATCTCAGTTTATTAATAATTACTTCAAGATGATTAGTCAATTTAAGTTGACAGTCAATAATTACTCAGACTTATTTTTTTCGCAGTTATTACATATTATGTCAAGATTACAATATGTATTATGAAACATTACAAATACCTACGTATCCTGTTTGTCTCGTTTAAAACAAATAGGCTGAAAGGAAAATAAAGATGTAATAAATACAAAAATATTGAATATTGTAACCATATAACTAAAACCATTAAGTGCTATCATAAATTTGACTGGCTTAAGGAAACGTGGTTGACTTGCAAATGTTGTGTAAGTGGATTTTCCACCATATACCAAAATTTGTTTCATTGGCAAAATCGCTCTGCGCGTAAAATGTAACACATGGCTTTATCTTGGAAAAGATTGGTACATTAACGATAAAGGATAATGAAGTAACATTAAGTACATTCTCCTTCTTAGAGTTAAGAAAAAATAAACTGCCACTTATATTTAATGTCTTTAACTGAAGACTTTCTGCATAGTTAACTTTATTCAAAATAAAACTATTTCTTAAAGTGTATGAAAAATATGTAGGCATACAAAATTGATTTTATATTTGTTCCCTAAGGAAGACTGCTTACTACAGTTGTATTGTATGGTGTTAAATATGTTTTCTTTGTTCACGTGTCACTAATATTATGTACCTACAAATTAAACATTCCAATTGAGGAGATAAACTATAAATGTTTAATGAAGCAGTTAAAATTAATATGTATTAGCGAAAGAAGGGAAATTTCAGATTTAGTGCTGCTTTTTAAGTTATTAAATAATGTTATTGACAGTCCCGAACTTTTAAATTGTGTGAATTTTTATATGAGACAGCAGTGGGACGAGACAAAATACTTATTTTGCTGTTGATTTGCATAGTTCAAACTATGCTAACTCACCTATTCCACGGCTTCACATGTTAGCTAACAAACATGGAAATTTTGATTTATTTCATTTATAAACTTATTTTTCATTTATCTTTATACAAATTAAAATCATTACTTTTTAATGATTTTAATTTATATAACTTTTGACAGGCGCCGTGGCGCAGTTGGTTAGACGGCTATCTGTGAAACTGGCGTCGCGGGTTCGATTCCCGCCAGTTGCTAGAAAAAAAAACAAGAAAGATTTTTTTCTCAATTGGTCTGGGTGTTGTGGTGTATTTTTCATTACCTTCTTCCATATCCCCTCTATCCCACCTGCTGACAAGCCTCAAAATAGAGGCTTAGCGGGTTATTCCTTTAAAAAAAAAAAAAAAAAATCACTTCTTTTCTAAATTATAAAAATGTACTAAGTGTTATACTTGTTTTACTGTTTATATTATGATACTCGTACATCGCCTCTGTTACTTCAATACTTTTTATATTTAAACTATTTATTTATTGTTAAGTTGCTGCATACCTATGTTATAATTTCTTATTTACTTTTCCTTTATTGTTTCTTTATTTTCTACTGATTTTATTTTATTTTATTTTATGTGTCT
This sequence comes from Micrasema longulum, assembly GCF_059751315.1. Classification (NCBI taxonomy): domain Eukaryota; kingdom Metazoa; phylum Arthropoda; class Insecta; order Trichoptera; family Brachycentridae; genus Micrasema; species Micrasema longulum. Next base: position 45,693 of record NW_028279772.1, read on the forward strand.
ATATTTTCTATACTTGTGTACAGGTGTTTTGTTTCATTATAATTGTTTTTCAATATTATTTTATACTTTGTCAAAGGCTTAGGCCGTCGAAAGAAAGAAATAAATATAGGTGGCATTTGGTTTTCACTGAGTAAATATCCGATCTCCAGACAGCCTTTATCCTATTAACAAATTACAACAGGGATGGAGAACATTTTTGAGAAGTGAATTTAAAAGTCTAGGCAAATACAAGATCAGATGAATCTCTTCACTACAATAAAGGTTTCAGCTGTTTTATTTCACTAAAATCAACGGATCAAAGAATTGAAGAAATATGGATGTTCAAACATAGGCAAAATGGTGAAGGTTACATAGTGTGTAAAGTGGTCACTTAAACCACCCAATGACAGTTCATAAACCCTTTAAATGCCTAAACTTCCATATTACCTCCTCTAAAATGTTCGAAAATTAGACATTTTACTGGAATTCAGTGATTATGACTAGTTTTTAAATTACATGTTAACGTCGTTTTGCGCAGGTTCGATTTACGCCGATTTACGGGATTCCCCGGTTTGGCCGACACCAGACAACAGTAGGCGCCGCGATTATAATAACAGACACACTTTTACACGTTGTTTGATTCTATTACCGTGTACGCGAGCAGCTTGTAAGTAAGAAATTGTTTCAGAGTTAGTTTTCGATTTGTTTTTAAGAAAAATAAAAAGGTTTGATTGTATTTTTTATTTTATTATTATTAAAATTAAAAGAATATTCAAATATTTGTAGTTTATGCTATGATTCTGCAAGAAAGGAAGCATCAATCAAAGCAAATGAAATTTGATGCTTTTTTAAAAAAAAGAGTGAGAATTTAATTTAGTACCGACGAACTGGTGAGTTAGTATTTTTTATAAAAAAATGTTTATTTATCTATATCTATATAATTTAAACTGTATTTATTAAATACATTTATAATTTATTTTGCGTATATAATAGGATATGATGTATTAAATAAACACGTTAGATATTTCTTAGAATTTGTGTTCATTTTGCGCCGATTTTTTTTTACGCCGGTGTCTCTCGGAACGGAACCCCGGCGCAAAACGACGTTTACCTGTATATAAAATAATAACATAAATAAATAATGAATTACCACTCCGCCTCCCGCCGTATAGAGCATCAGGGCCATCAGCAGACCGATGTGTCCCGCTGCAGCCCTCAGCCTGACCGTCTTCCATCCTTTCTTCACCGTTCCCAGTAAGCTCTCATTTTCAAATGTCACTTCTGTAATGGTATGCTTCGCACTGCCCATTACGAATAATGCCACTGAATCACGCCATAAACCTCAACATGCATAGTATTCAAATGCCAAAACAAATAATTGACATTTTGCGGTTGGCATTGGGACACTTAACATTTCAATTCTCGCCTCCTTACTCTAAAAGACTTCTAGTCCCATCTTTGTCAAGTCGTTTAACAGAAAATACACAATTTAATAACGTTACTTTGTAATCTTTATCACATAAAATTGCTCACATAACCTTTAAATTATCTTTATTTATAGTGACAACCTAACGACACATGAAATTTGGTAACAGCTACATATAATACAATTCTGTTTTATCTTCCAGTGTCACATTTTTGCGGTAACTCTTTTTTATTAAAAATATTGTCTCTTTATATTGATTATGTGAAAAAAAATGTAGAAATTTTCAAGGTTTTTTTGGTATATTGCAAAATTTCGTAGCTTTTTCTTGATTTACATAATTTCAAGTTTTTAATATTATGAACAGTTCAGTTAACGGTTAACTGTTTTTCTTTAAAATAATTTACTTTTCACAACACTTCCGTCTAGTCCTTTTCTCAAAAGAAAATGGTTTTCTTTTATCATTTGCGTGATTTCTCATGATCAAACTGTTACAAATATGCAACCACTCAAAATCAAATCAACCGTCGATTTTATAAAACCAATTTATTAAAAATAATTAAAACTCTTCATCACATCACAAACCTCACAAATAACTAGTATATTCTAGACTGAATTCAGTTATAGTTTTTATTCCTAACTTTTTATCGAAATCGAACTTAAACACGACATTTGTCACTTTCTCGGACTAAATAAGCGCCCGATCACCTCCAGCGCCAAATTAGAACTGGCATCGCGACGCCTTACCACGAGCTTTTATAAAGCTTGTGTACAACTTGAGGGAGAAGATAACTTTTTAACAGCAAAAACGGCAATAAATATGGAAATAACACATTAATTGTTTATTTTAGATATTTGATCGATTGTTGTGTGCGTCGTTAATAAAAAATGGGTATCGAAATAATGTAAAATTCACAATACCAAAATGTAATTATGTAATACCAACAATCAAGTTATTTTTTTAAAACTTGTTCATGATATAAAAAAAATCTGTTTATTTTTTGTTACAAAATAATCTCTTTACCTTCCACGAATTCGTATGGAAATACTGCTTAGAAATTTGACAGTTTGGATTTTATGTATTTATTATTTTATTTTTTTAAATAAAATATTGAAGAAATTAGCATTGACTAAATACAATTAGTTCTACATAAATATTCGCTTCATTTCTTTATAATATTCTTATTCAGCAATTACGAAATAGCATGACGTGTGTAATAAATGCATTAGATTTTTAAATTGATTTCAACAGAGAGGGAAAACATTTTTGAGAAGGGAATATGGAAGTCTAGGAATTTACAGGGCTTATGACCTGTCATTGGCTGGTTTAAATGGCCACTTTACACACTGTGTAACATGAATCTCACCCACGTGATAAAGGTTTCAGCTCTTTTACTTCACAAAAGTCAACAGATGGAAGAGTTGAGGAAATGTGGATGATCAAACATGGGCAGAATGGTGAATGTTACACAGTATGGTGAATGTAAAGTGGCCACTTAAACCAGCCAATGACAGATCATAAGCCCTGTAAATGCCTAGACTTCCATATTCCCTTCTCAAAATGTTTTTCCTCTCTGTTGAAATAAACTTAAATATGAATAACTCCCTAGGGAGGAAATCCAGCCAGTCTGCAAGCATTTGGACATACTCAAACATTGTTGCATTAGACTTTATTTAGATTTCAAGATATTTTATGCCATAGAAAAAAATAATAATTTATTTAACTGTCATGCAACTAAAATGTCTACGATAAAAGATTAAACCATAGAATTAAGAATAGTCCAGAAACCGCATACGCACATCAAACAGAAGGCGACTAAACTACTCATAAATGAGTAGGTTTACGTTTTGACCCATTAGTTTCTTTGTAGACGTCGCTCAGTACGCAACTCCTGATTTGAATTCAACTATGCCGTGTTGTGTCCTTTTAAAGTGTAGAAATACTGCTGGGATCTTAAAAAAACAGGATGGTATCACATTTCATGTGTAATTAGCAAACGAATGTTTATGTAGCAAATGCATTACTTAAAAATTGATTTATTTTTCCATCTGTCAGATTGTCGAAGAAACAAAATGGAAATTTCGTTTGTGTTGCCAGGGTAGTACATTTTTTTACCCTACTTTGCTCATTTTATCAAAGATATAATGAAAATTGGACCTCGGATTAAACAACTCTGTTGTGGACATATGACCGACATTATCTTCAAAACATCAAATATTATTTAACATGATATAAAAATATCCGTTTTATGTCAAATAAATTTGTTTTATATTTTAAGTTTAAAGTTCATTAATTCAATTACTCTTATTAAATGACCCTTTACTTTTCTACTCTGTTGTGTCAATCAATATTTCCACGTGCACAATAAAATTTTAGAGAAATTTACAGATGGCTTTTTTTTACCTTACATTTCTATAAAGTATTTTTATTATTAGAATTTAAATGCAGTTCCACCAAGAAATGTCAGTAGAAAAACACCTTACATTTCTGTTATATTTTTTTCCGCATCGTGCAACATTACGCGGCGACATTACGAATGCGCGCGGCGAAAAGTAGGACATAGTGGGGGAATTATTGGACACAGTCTGATGTATTCAAATAAGATTCTACGCTTTTTCTGGACTATTCTCAATTCTATGGATTAAACATGAAACGTTTTATCACTTGGTTTGAAATAAGGAATGATTTTAGACAAAAACCAAAACAAGGATTTCAGTAGCATTTGTGACGGCCAACCGAAATGATAAATTAATTTGAACCTGTAATGAACATAATATAAGAGGATTCTAGGATTTTCGGGTTGACAAAAGCTTGTAACAAGTAAGGTGAGAAAATAGGCTAACATGATGAGATTTAATTACGGTTCTATACCGTACTTTGATACCATTACAAATACCATGAATCTTCATTTAAGGAGACGTTTACTGTTTATATGGTTGCCTTGATAAGCAGGAACATCGTATTACACGGCGTGTTTATTTGAAAAGGTTTCTGAATTCATCGAGCTTACTTCGAAATCAGCCGAGAGAGCTGACTTTGCCAATATTTTCATTAGGTACCTACTTCTACAACGTAGTATGAAATGCAAATAAAATTGTTTTCAACTTTTAAATTGTACTGACATATGGCTGTGAAACTTTTGTGTTCACGAAAAAAAAATTACACAAATTATCAGTCACAGAGAGCCATGGAAAGGAGAGTGCTGGGTATTTCGTTGAGAGACAGAAAAACCAATACATGGATTAGAGCGAGAACAAAGATCACCGATGTGGTCCATAGGGCTGCCGACCAAAAATGGAGCTGGGCTGGTCATATAGCCAGAATCACAGACTCTAGATGGACCAAAAAAGTCCTGGAATGGCGACCCAGAACGGGTAGAAGAAGTGTCGGCAGGCCTCGGACAAGGTGGTCTGATGACATAAGACGAGTTGCAGGAAGTGGTTGGATGCGGTTGGCTCAGGATAGGGAAATATGGAGACTAAACGGGGAGGCCTATGTTCAACATTGAACAAGATACGGCTGATGATGATGATGCTGGTGATTATGTCCCTGTTAATACTTCACGAATTCTTTATTTATCTCTCTCAGAATCAATTATACGGTACGCAATAACTTCCTGGGGGTTATCAAGCGAAACTAATATTAATTTTATTCAAACTTTGCAAAATTCTATGATCGAATTGCTGCTACATAAATATGTATACCGCCAGAGACACAAGTTTTCAATATCATTCATGTATAAATCTGTAAATAAGTTATCAGTTAGGGCTCTACTTTGTTACAACTTAATTTGTCAGCATGCGTCGCACTCCGAGTATAAACACAAATTGGAACATTATTACTACACCAGGTTTACTAGTATGAAAGGGCTAGCTGTTCCTAGATATGCAATAAATATGGCAAAAGGACACTGCAATACAGTATACCTAAAATATTTAACATGTTACCAAACAATATTAAGAATAGTCAGTTAAATACAGGAGTGAGACGTATGCTTAAATCATGGTCAATTTAAAAAAAAGTTTTTATATTAATAATAGTTTTTATATTTCAATAAAATATAAAATATGGTATGGTATGTAATGTTTTTGAAATAAAATTATGATTAATGTAGGTTCAGTATGAAAAATCTAGGCAATATATAATAAGAACCTGCTGACGAGTTGTATGCTAACAATTCAGCAGTATTTTAATTTTAAGACAACGGTGTAAATATTTTTGAAAAATAAAAAAATATTAATGTTAAGTTTTTAGAATTTATTATGTGTAGGTAAAAATGATTATCTTTTTGTGTTCTTCCACCGGTATATTTTTTCTAAATGCTTTCATATTTTATTTAAGGTGTATTTGTTTTCTTTTATCAGGTAATTCAACAAAGATTACAAAAAACTTGATAAATATTTTTTTACATATTCGTCGCATGCATATATCTTCAACCAAACAAAATTGATTTAATAAGATATTTTATTATATAGAGCAGGTTTTCCAAAGGTTTTCAGCAACGGAACGCTTCGAAAATCCGAAAATGTTAACGTAATAGCTTATGTTTAAGCTGGTCTAATTACAATCATAATGCTGTAAAAATCACTTTGATTTCCTGTATTTTGCTTACCCACGCTCAAATAATTCCAACGGTAAACTTCATTTTTTTAACTAAAGCTGTTATAATTTTTCAAACACATTTAATTACGTACCTACCTAATTTGATGCACTATTTTATCTCTATTTATGTATGTAATTCGACACATTTAAAAAAAAATCTGTTTATTAGATAAGTACCCATATATTGAATTGTTATAACATGAAACGCTTCAATTTTGATTGTGTACCTGTTGTGTAAAAGCCCTCTAGGCGTATATAATAAATAAATAACAATAAAAAATTGAGTGAATAAAACTCTTCATGACTCGGATGATTTTTAATTCTTGAATCACTAATCTTTTTGATATCAGAGTGAGGAAAATTCTTACATAATATGTCTGTTATGGCATCGAGCCGGTTTCTGCACTTTGATTTTGTTGCACATAACATAATTAGATAACCCCACTTCGCATAAATAGGTTGCAGAAAACGGAATCAAAACAATGATTGCTTGTTTTGAATCGAGTTACTTTTTCAATTTTCAAATTCCCAAACAGCGATTTTAATCAAATTTCACTTTTATGAAGGCTTTTGTCGGATATATTGTAAAAGGGCCGCTTTAGGTCGCTAAATGAAAGCAACTAAATTATTTTTATCGAACAAAATTTAAACAAACTAACCATGTTACAAAACAGAGCCTTAACAATTATTTTGAAAAAAAACCGGTACACAAGAGTATATTCGATGTGAAATAAATCAAAAGTACTAACATATTATTTGCGATACGATGGTAAACAATAAAGAAAAAAATCGATTCAAATTTTGTCAATCAAATAAGTACTAGGTACTATATTTAATAATAAAATAAGCACAAATCTGTATCGTGCTACGAAAAATATTCGTCGTCTTTTTTTATTTATTTTTTAAAGAAACATTAGCGCTCTTATAATTTGCTCAAATATTTCAATTTTGGTGACCATTTTCAACGAGTTGTAAATAACTCACTATTAGAAAGTGGAAATCAAGTTGGGGTAGAGGGGGGCTTGAACCTCGGACCTCTGATCCGTGAGTCCGCAACGCTGGCCACGGGACCACAACCCAACTTTTTAAAAATTTCTTTTTAATCTAAGTAATATTTTTTATCCGTTGGGGTTTCTTCTAATATTGTAAATACTATGAATTAAAATGTTTGCAATCGGCCATTTCATATATTCAGAATCATGTAAATTTCATGTATAAAAAAATCAATAACTTTCTCAAACCAACGCATAATCAAATATGATTTTGAAGTAATTTGAAATGAGCAAACTTATATTTATTTCAAGGGATAATTAAAATTTTGATACTATTTTATTTATTGGGCTAATGAAGCACGGAATGTTTTTCAGCGTGGGTGATTTTTAAAGTTGATGGGTACTTCTGTATTCATCACTCGTTCTTAAAAACAAATATTTATAGGTAGTTCACAACACACAATATATTGTATACTATAACCCTAGAGTATATACATCTGATACTCTAAGACTACAACTAATTTTCAGTTTAGGTACTTTAAAATATGTGGAGAGCTTATTTTTGTGTAATGGTAGCACCTATTTGACAAGCGACGGTTTTTCAACGTGCGGCAATACGGGGATATGTTTTGACACATGTGAAATGTCAAATTAAATATAATTTTGCGTTGTAATCGTCCGTGTAAAACTATTGTGTTTCTATTTTAAATATCCAAATATTCCTCATGCATTTAACTCGCAGCTATTTTCGTGTCTCCTTTATTTTATTGCAAATAGTAATACATGCCTTTAGTGACGATGTTAATCCTGATGCGAAAATATTTTCCGACGAAGAAAACCAAATTTCTGAATTTCCTTCTCCATTGGCTTCGGTGTTTCGTTTACAGCGAGATAATTTGAATATTGAATCTCCAGGGAGTGAAAATACGACGTCAAAAAGCAATATCGTCCCACTCAATGTCACACCGAAAAAAATTGAAACAATCAGCAATTATATGAATTCCACAACAGAAAAAAAAACATCTGTTAAGAAGGAGTTGAAATTAACCCCAGAAATAAATGGTAAGTGTGTGGATTATACATATTTTTAGTTCTAGGTCTTGTAAAACTGAGTTTATTTGAGCAAACCATCATACCGCAGCGTTTTGTTTCATACGAGCTTCTTCTTCTTCAGCCTTCTGTCCTCCACTGCTGGATATAGGCCTCTTCTATACCCTTCCATTTCTTTTGTTCGGTTGCTGCTTGCAGCCAATTTAACCCCCCACAGCGGCTATGTTGTCGGAACATCTTTTTTGAGGTCTTCCGACGCTTTTCTTATTCTCCCAAGGTCGCCATCTTAACATTTTTGGGGTCCATCTTGTGGGGTCCTGCCCATTGCCACTTCAGTCTTTGCTACACGATCCATGATATCCACTATTCTGACACAATTTAGACGCTAAACATTCTGAAAGTACATATTTGTGACTGACTTTATGTATTTAATCCTAGAGTGAAGAAATTAAATATAATGATTATTAGTTTTATTTTAAAATATGTGATATTTCGTTATAATTAATTAAATAAATTCTTAGTAAATGAATATCTGCATCAAATAATGTATTTAAAGTTCACAAATAATAATTATTAGTCCAATGTTGTTGACCAGACTGCCCTGAAGATAAATATTTTAAAATATAAATTTCGAACACTGTGCAGTCCTCCTTTGAACAGGTTTCCCTAGCGAGGAGGACTCTTATTTCATAAAGTATAATAATAAAATAAAAATGTATAAATAGAATAAAGATCATACCCAAGTGGAGATCTAATCTGCCTTTACTGGCTCTGTGAGAGACAAACCGTTCTACCACTCTTGCCCTTATCTTGTCAGCTGATTGTGTTATGTTAATCCTGGAACGGTCGCATGCGGAAACTCATTCCAGACATTTAGATTTTACAAATTAGAAATGATTTTTTTTAGCGGGCACAGCACCCGCACTTCCGTTGTCTTCCTCTTTGGGGGTGATGTTTGAAACAGTCGAGTCAATCTCACCCCAGAGTTGCCAGGTGACGCGCGCAAGTGGTTTGCGAAATCTCGTTTTTGGCTTATGTCGGGAAAATAAAAAAAAAAGTTTTAATGTTTCAAGAAAATAGTTTTTAGATAACAAATACACAAAACAAAAAGAAGAAATGCAATTTACATTTTTATTTTATTTAGGATTATTTTTAGTGGTCTACAAACAAAAAAATGGGATTTCTCTGCAACAACACTCTATATCGTCTCAGTGGTCAAAACCTTGTACATGATTTCTTAACTTAGAAAAAATTAAACAGATTTTACGTTTACTAAAACTACAATTATTTTTAGACTTTAATTTTCAAATATACTGGGACAGCTAGCATACATACTCCCTTTATTATTGTTTTTATTTGTGAAAACACTACCGAACAAAACAAAATAACAGTCTCAACAATTAGTGTGGTTAACTGATTTAAATATCGTTATACTACTTCATTTATACAGTATCACACTATAGGGGCGGAGCATTTAGAACATTGAAAATCAAATGTTTAAAATTATTTCCAAGCGTTGTCTCCCAAAAAACTTTATTATTGATCTGAACCATGACATAAAAGGGACACGGTCTGATATTTAGTTTCCTGAATAAAACTCACCAATCTCAGGTTGCCACTTATGTCACTTATATCACCATTTTTCTTTTCTTTTCAAAGTGATAAAAATGGCTGCATTATTGACAAATTTGCGTTGACGAAGTGCTGTTAATGGCTGTCACAATTGACTCCATTTTTTATATATTTTTTTGCATTTTACAATAGGTATACATTAGTCACAAATACAAAATAAAACTATTACATTAACACAAAAAAAAATCCTTCAAATGCATTTCCTGTGTGTGCAACATTTTATTTTTATTTATTATTTATTTATTTACACGCCCTACGGGCTTTTACATATATTAGAAATTACATTCAAGTGCAGGAGTGAAACATAAGTATGTAAATTTAGTTAAAATTAAAGATAACATAAGAAAACCTAAAAGATACAATAATAAGTAAAAATCAGGAAATGTACCAACATAGGTATAGGGTACATAGAAAAATATTTGATAAATTTACATGTGAAAACATACACACATACATATACATACATATAAGTTTATACATTATTATAGAGATACATGAGAAAAAAAATAGTAAACAAAGAACAATATTAAGAAATTTTATACAAATTAATTTATAACCTACTTAAGGCTACTGGAAGAATACAATAGATATCAATAAGTCAAAAAATGAGTGCTGATATTAGAACACAATTTTTTTGTAACTTAAAATGAGAAAATTATAGTAAAAATATATTCTATTCATTAAAAAAAGAAGGAATTTAAATCCGTTTTTTTTATCCATTTCAACAAAAATTTATATCGAAATATATTCAAATAATTCATATCTATCGAAATGCATTTAACAGTTTTGGAGCTATGAAAAATGAGTGCCTTTGCCTGAGTCTGGATTTACAATTAGGGATTACAAGTAAACTATATTTGACTAGATCTATTAAAATTTTTAGGAATTTACTTATAAGTTGTTTGTTACAGATTATTTGAGACATAAGTCCCAACTCCGTGGGACTAAAAGTCCTGTGCTTAGTTGGTACGAGCAATTAGTTGGAACAGACACACGAGTATATCATCACAAATATTATATAGGATCAGAAACATAACAATAATTTTTAAAAATAAAAAATATACGGCACATTAATATGGTAAACAGTAAACTCAAACATTCGGAAAATCATCAAGTAGTCTCCCACTCAAATCCCTTCCACTAAGGAAAATCCAGACCTTAACTTCTCCTCTCTTGAAAATGATATTTGTCCTTGAGGGCTTAATACGCTCTTCCAAAATATTGAACACTCGGTGCGATAAAGGAGAGATGTCTCTGAGCAAAAGTCGTACGGGTTTTGGTTATGACATAATTCGTGCTCTGGGAAAACCTTGTAAGAACATTTTGCAGAGATCTCTCCTTGCAGGTGAAGTGGACTAGCTGACATTTTAAAGGCGAATTTTCCTCATTATACAGTGGAACTTGGTTATTACGAGGAAGACGGGACCGACTGAATTTGCTCGTTATAAGCATTACTCTTCATACCAGAGGAAGGTTTTTTAAATCCAATCACCATTGCATACTGTCACTATTGAAAATTATTATAAATGCTTACACTCATACCACTTTCTAAATTTCAATTGCAGATAAATACACATTAGTAATTTTTCACAATATTGACACTGTTGATAAGGATAGAGTAAACTTTTTACACCCTTCAACATTTTTCTCGTAAAGTTCTATTTTACAAATAATTGCCACTTTTTCACAAATTGAAACATTCCCGCTTGTTAGTAGTCATGTTAACAATTAATGTAATGTTCATTATGCATTGATCATAGAACATAAAAAATAATAAAAACATTGTAGAAAACCCCGAAACAAAGATGTCATTCGTAATTAATACGGTGCTGAGCCCGTTCTTACTAAGTTCACAAAGCTTAGATTTTTTACTCGGAATTTCAACCATATATGTGATAAACTTTGTCAATGTTGTCGGCAAAAAAACACCAAGCAGGTACTTAGACACTTACATAAACGTAAACCGATCCCAATGCCTAGCGGCATCGGTACTATGTTAGTCCCCCATTTGTATTTTATCACTTAGGTTCTTATTTCGAAAATTGTTTTTAAACGATTGAAGAGTTTCTGCTCAACGACAATATTTTTGTTCGGTATGTTCGAGAAAAAGCTCTCAATAAAAGTGAATAAATTTACAGAGAAAAACACAAACAAAATTGTCAACTAATGTTTCCTCATTGTAACTGAGACCTCGCTATTTCTGTGATCGTTATAACCAAGTTTGACTGTATATACATTTCTGTATTCAGTATAATCCAAAAAATTTTATTTCCTGAATCTTTATACACAAAATATCCATATTAATTAAAAATATCAAAGCTTATAGTGTATAAACCATTTCATCAGTTGGCTCACTTCACCTACAATGGGCTCAATCATAATTTAAACTCAAATGAAACCTGATACATTCTATCAAAAAACCCTTTTTAGCAAACGTTGAATACTTTAGGGTGGAACAAAAAATTCTAAACATCAAATCTAACACTCCGACATATTTTCTGACTCGGATTACATAACTCCAACTTTGTAGTTATAATTTTTGTAACCTTTTTAGCAAAAAAAGTCTTAATAATGCTTTTTTATTTTAGGAACTATCCCTGAATTTTCTGGGGCTATAATTTCAGTAGTGCAAAATGCCACCATTGAAACAAGTAAAATAAATGCCACTGATAAATCGACAGCCAACGAACCGAGTGAAATCCATAATATAACCGCTTCTCACGAAGAGATTCATAATTCCACATCTTCGACTGAAGAGAAACCGTCGACTAAACCGGGTGCTAAAAAGAGAGGACTTATAGTATTTGGATCACTTGGCTTGCTGTCAGTTTCATATATAGTTTATAAGTTATATAGGTAAGACCATCTTTATTTTATGTCTTATCATTATTATAATATATAATGTTTGAATCTGCATGGAAATAAGAGTTTTTATTATAAAGTTTTTGCATCAACTTTTACTACTTTCATAAATTTGCTTAGAAGGTCAATAAATATTTTTTAAAATATAAAATGATAATTAATTGAGGATATTATGTGCATTCTTCACATTGTGGTAGGACATTATAATTATCTCCCACTATATGACTTATTTATATTAATTAACCAATTTTCTTTTTACATCATTATTATGATCATCAACATCATTGTCATTATGAATTTTGTCTCTTTTGTCTTTCTGTCGTGTTTGAAATCATTATTGTGATGCATTATTTTTAAGTCAGTTATTCTTCGTCCTAAAGATAGACTAATTAATATGAAACGTGTAAAAAGTATGATCAGGTTAAATGTTGTGTATTTTAAGAATGAGCTTTATACTACTAGCATCACACCATTTTTCCGTAGGGGTAGGCAGAGAGAATGGACTGTCTATCCTGGTATACATTTCTAGCTTCTTACACATTCATTCATCTTGTCATACAACATGCCCTTCGGTTCTGCCTGCTTTTGACATGACCAGACTTAAGATTTTGATTTATCTGATCATGCCATGTCTTCCTTGGTCGTCCTCGTCTCACATTACTGTTAATTTTCGCCATATATACTTGTTTTACCATTCTTTTGTCATCCATTTGTTCTACATGACCAAACCATCTCAGAGACCCTTTCTTAATTTTATCAATTATACCTGACTCAGATTTACACTTTCGCTTGATTTCATCATTCGTAACCCTGTCATACATTGATCTCCCACACATTCGTCTAAGAGATCGTATTTTGACTGAGTTCACTCGGCTTTCATCCTTTTTTCTGCCAGTTCCATGTTTCACTTCCATACGTAAGTGTTGGGACTAAAACTCCGTTGTTCACTCCCAGTTTTGCTTCGATTGACAATTTTTTATTAGCAATTAATGTGCTTAGTGTGCCGTTCATTTTGCTGCCCGCATTCACTCTCCTTTCAACATCCTTTTCTACTCTTCCATCTCTTGAAAACATGCTTCCTAGATATACAAATTCCTACTTGTTCAGGACATTCGTTGTTTACATTAATTATGCAATCAGTGACCTCACTTCCCCTTTCAAATACCATCACTTTTGACTTACTTTCGTTCATCACCAATTTGCTCTCCAGGCATACATAATACATTCTAGAGACTATTTATTGCAAATCATCCTTGCTGCTTGCTAACAGAACTGCATCATCAGCATACAACAAGCAGCTTACTGATAAATTATCTATTTTTGCTCCAATACCCATACATTATATTTCTTCCATACAGTTGTCCATGTATAGATTAAACAACCATGGTGACATTACACATCCCTGTTTCACGCCTTTTGAGATCGCAAACCAAGATGTGAATCTCCCATTAACTCTTACACACGCTGAACTCTCCTCATAGAGAGATGATACTGATTGGAAAGATGAGCTTTATATATACACCGCAAGACAAATAAATTTACGAGTTCTCAAAAAAAACTAAAATTGACATATAATGAATTATTCTTGATATTTAATTAGTTTTTTTATATTGTTTGACATATGTGATGACTACTCGTTATTTCAAGGTTAAAATAAAAAATCTTACTCATGAATTGTACTTAGAAATTGCCATTATATATCAGGTATCAGATTACCCAAACCTTAGAGACCCATAACGGTTCATTTATGGTCGAGTGTTTGTGATGGAATAATAAAAGACATGTTATTTTTTAATTCATATTTAAGAAGTAGGTTCTTATCGCTTTATTTTAAATTAAAGTATTTTACATTTAAACATATTTATAACATTAAAAAATATTTAGTACTTAGTGAATTCACCTTTATTTTTTATAACATGTAAAATTCTATTATTTAGAGAAGCGTAAAGCGAATCTAAAATTTCTGATGTTATTTCTTCTTCCCAAACTTGAATTAAGTTTTTTTTTAATTCCTCAATGTTTTTTGATTTTTTTTTCCCGACTTTTTTTTTCATAATCGCCCATAAATTTTCTATCGGGTTCAAATCAGGGCTATTCCCGGGCCACGTCAACGATTTTAAGCCAATTTTCTCCTTGAATTCATTGATCTATAAAAAAACAATAAATTATTTATCATGTGGTCACAAAATGCATTTAAAAATATATATATTTGTACTCACAGTGCGGGCTCTATGGCACGGCGCAGAATCGTCCTGAAAAATTGGGTCCGCGGTATACTGCGTAATGTCCTAGATTGTTGGAATAATATGTTTTTTTAACACTTTTTTGTACTGAATGGCATTCATCGTACCCTGTACAAAATTTAGAGGTCCTAAACCGTATGCTGTCATGCACCCCCAAATCATCACGTAGGGTGAATGTTTAACGGTTCGAGTGACGCACGACGGATGATATCTTTCCCCACGTTTTCGTCGAACTATCTTTCTGCCGTCTGGACCAAAAAGGTTGAATTTTGATTCATCAGAGAAAACAACATTTTGCCAATCCTCCAAGGTCCAATTCTGGTGCTCTTTCGCCCAATCCAGTCTAGCCTTCTTCATTTTGTCCGTGAGTAATGGTTTCTTTGCGGGACTCCGTGCTTGGAAACCATGCTCCAACAGCCGCCTGGACACTGTTTTTACTGAAAATGTTGATGTGCTGGTAGACTGCACCTCTGCGTGTATTTCAGGTGCCGTTAAAAATCGATCGCGCATAACAATTTTTTTTATTAAGCGATCATCTCGGGCAGATGTCACGCGCCCCCGTCCGCTTCCTTTTTTCCGTTCTATGGATCCAGTTTCTTGGATTTTTTTAAATAAAAACCTCACTGCACCTTCTGAATACCCAACTCGACGAGATATTTCACAATTAGATATGTTTTCTTGCGACAATGTGATTATTTTGGATTTTATTGCAATCGACATTTGCTTTGCACTTTCCATGATTGTTGTGTTATGTTCACTCAAACGCGGGTAAAACAAGACTGTTGAGACATTTTAAAATGTAAATATTGTAGAAAGGTGACACATAGTGTCCTTAATTTATTAAACAAAAGAAAGAGGTATCGATAAAGGATTTCTTAGAAAAAGGGTTCAGTAAAGTCAAGGGGCGCGGTAGCAGGTAAACTCGTAATTTTTTTTGTCTTGCGGTGTATATGAAATTATGAAAGTTTAATCTTACAAGTGTTGTAAACTTTCTGTACTAAAAATCTCTTTGTTTAACAATAAATAAATTACACATACTTTTTTTTTTCAGAAGAAGGAAGCAGCGTAATGAAAATGATAATTCGTTTTTCCAAAATGACAATCAGCATTTTAAGTACGGAGTTTTATTATCTAACGAGAATGATGATAATTTAGAGTTATCCAATTTACCGTTGACCGTAGATTCTGAAGACGAAGAAATGGAAATCTTTGATATTGAACAAAAGAAATTCATTGACAATAATAGAAAAGATGAGTATGGACTAAAAAGTAATTTACTAGCAAAAGACGATATAGAAATACTGGATTTGGAATTACCAGGATCTAGCGATGCTTTATCTCTTGGAACAACTTTTGATGATAACCTACTAAATCTCGGAGATTCTAGTGAAGTAACTGTGATTCAAAAGAACTCTAATTCTGGCTCCAAGCCTAATACATCCAATGACTTCTTTGACATTTTATAGTCATTTCCAAAGGTTTTAACTTTAAAATAAGTATTATACTTCTAAAAAGATTGCTTACTTTTATACTGCTTTTAAATTAATGTAAAATGTTACATGAAATCACTGTGTTCCATAACAAATCTATTCATTTTAACACATAAATAAACATAATATCTATGTTCTCATTTAAATGTATAATCCCCTATGTTATGACTTGTATTTTTCTTAAACTACTAAGCATAATAATTACAGTTTAAAAATATCTATTTGATTTTACACTTACCAAAATAGAATAAATCAAGTTAATTTGTCTCATAGAAAGAGAAAAATTCAGTTTTTGGAAAAGTTTTTGCAGGAAAAATCATCTGTAAATAATACGATTTTTATTCACCCTTGATTTTCATTGACTCCTGCATTTATTTTAAAAAAAATAAATATAGAGAGTATTGATAAAGTAAATTTTAACAATTTGTATTTTATTTTTTAGTTTTTGAGTTTAAGAAAGAAAAAATATAAAATTTTGCCTAAATTTTAGCGTAAACAAATTTTAATGTTTTACTCCAGTGTAATTTAATGAATATTTTTAATGTTTTTAAAATATTTGACTAAATTAGTGTACTTAAATTAATTCTTTATTATTTTTGACCATCATTCCCTTTCCGCACCTAATGATACATAGGTCAATGCATTGGTACACCAATCGCAGAGTATCTTTATAATTTTTTATTACATGAAGGTAAGATGATCAGTCTTACGCTTCAGGTGCTATTTCAGGGACTATAATGTATTCCAGTGTAAGAACACCCTTTTAAAATCAATATTTCACACAAATTATTTTTTACTTAGACGAAACTCTTGATAAACATGTTACTCTTGTTCGTATGCCAACGATGTTTAAAACAGTGAAATGTGGTACTTAAACATTTTTATATCAGTATGCCTTTCATTCTATCTTTATTTATTTATTTATTGTCACTCTGTTTGCACAACAGTCATTCTCACTCAACATTGTCATTCGTCACCAAAATTGGCTTAACGTGACTAGCAATGAGAGTTTTACTTTTGTAGACT
Organism: Micrasema longulum; assembly: GCF_059751315.1. NCBI lineage: Eukaryota > Metazoa > Arthropoda > Insecta > Trichoptera > Brachycentridae > Micrasema > Micrasema longulum. Next base: position 62,993 of record NW_028279772.1, read on the forward strand.
GATTTTAAAATGTTACTTTTATATTTTAGAAATAATTATTATTTAAAGTGATATTTATTTAAAAAAATATCAATCTTAGCATTTAATTGCCACTGAAATACAATCGCTTTCTAGCTTAGACATTTGATATATAAACAAGAGCCACATGTTTTACTTCAAAGCACTAAACCCATACCATTATCCCTTTGATTTAACCTCCTTCATTACATTAAATCAAATCCACTGACTTCAATTCTACAATAATACTTATTTATTTTATAAGGGGATGATCATTCTCGAAAAAAGTTTAAATCATGTATAATTTCAAATGCATTCTAGGGTCTTACGATTAATCATTCACCTATTATAATTAATACAATTATTTTTATTACTTGATTAATTTTTTAATTATGTTAACACTAAAGTAACTACTTACCTTCATTATTTTCTTTAGCCTACTCCCACAAACTGCAAAAATATTGTAATGTGGCAACAAAATTAAAGAAAATATTAACCATGTAATTCAAATAAAAACAAAAAACACTTTTATTTTAACCACTTAATATTTATTTAATTACGAGTTTTCGAGCTACATAAGCTTATTAAGGTATTATTTAGAAATTAATAAAATCCCTTTTTATAATTTTAACAGTAATATGAATTTTAAAATATTAAACATTTGATAAAATTTTGAAATATTATTAAAGCCAGTTTTATTTTTTAATGAAAAATAAATATTCATGAACATGTTTTTATATACATCCAATAAATGTCCCTTTTTTTTACTAAATAATACCCATTGAATTAAGAATAGTCCAGAAGGAGCGTAGAATCATTTTTGTTTTTTTTTTTTTAAAGGAATAACCCGCTAAGCCTCTATTTTAAAGCTTGTCAGCAGGTGGGATAGAGGGGATATGGAAAGAGGTAATGAAAAATACACTACAATACCCAGACCAATTGAGAAAAAAATCTTTCTTGGATTTTTTTTCTTGCAACTGGCGGGAATCGAACCCGCGACTCCAGTTTCACAGTTGGCCGTCTAACCAACTGCGCCACGGCGCCTGCCGTGGACTGTGTCCAATAATTCCCCCACTATGCCACACTCATCCGCTCGCAATTTTGATGCCGCCGCGTAATGTTGCACGATGGGAAAAAATATTATTATAACACAAATGTAAAGTAAAAAAAAAGCAATCTGTTAATTTCTCTAAAATTTTTTTGTGCATGCGGAAATATTGATTGACACAACAGAGTAAATAAGTAAAGGGTCATTTAATAAGAGTAATTGAATTAATGAACTTTAAACTTCAAATATAAAACAAATTTTATTTTACATAAAACTGATATTTTTATATCATGTTAAATAATATTTGATGTTTTAAAGATAATTCGGTCAAATATTCACGATAGAATTGTTTAATCCGAGATCCAATTTTCATTAGTTCTCTAGATGAGCGAAGTGGGGTAAAAAAATGTACTACCCTGGCAACACAAACGAAATTTCCATTTTGTTTCTTCGACAATCTGACAGATGGAAAAATAATTCAATTTTTAAGTAATGCATTTGTTACATATACATTCATTTGCTAATTACACATGAAATGTGATACCATCCTGTTTTTTTAAGATTCCAGCAGTATTTCTACACTTTAAAAGGACACAACACGGCATAGTTGAATTCAAATCAGGAGTTGCGTACTGAGCGACGTCTACAAAGAAACTAATGGGTCAAAACGTAAACCTACTCATTTATGAGTAGTTTAATCGCCTTCTGTTTGATGTGCGTATGCGGTTTCTGGACTATTCTTAATTCTATGATAATATCATTATTTTACTGTGAATAAAAATTATACCTATTATTATCTTTTCAACATCTAATGAGGAAGTTCTATGTTTTCTTACATGCTGTAAAAATTAGACAAATTATATAGTGAAGTTTGTCAAAAATGTATGAAATAATTTATAAAAATGCTAAAAAAACTACTTTGAACTATATCACAAGTTCTTCCGAATCAACTAATCAGATACAGTGTTGGATAGATTTCCGGTTTATGCGAAGCTAACTCACCAGTTCTGACAACTTGCCAAAGAGAACTACTGATGTCACGGGTGGGGTAATTAAAAAAATTACAAAACTTTCAAAAAATCATAGCGCTGATAATACGATACATAAAACTTTTTTTTTTAATGGCTTAGTTTTATAATCTATTAACGAATACAAAAATTAAACAAAACCACTGAACTTCTTCATTGAATGGTCAGCCATTTTATTTCTAATGCCATTTGTGCAGATTATTTTTTAATTGGTTTGAGTACTAAATGGCATTGTTAATGTTGCCTCATGGAAGACTGCTTGTACTCATAATACACTGTGAATTATTTTGGTCTCATAAAATAACATAAGTAATCATTTGAATGCAAGTAATAATTAAAACATTAATATTATATTTTTATTATACATAGCTAAAAACTTACTATGTTTGTACTTACATATGTATTTTTGTAAATGCCCCTTGGGCGTATATGTTAAATAAAATTATATATTATGGTAACATTTAATGTGCTTTAGGAATCTGTCAGATTTCAAATTCTTTGGCCTTCTCGGTACCCTGTTTCAGGTTTGCAATATATTGATAACTTTTGAATTGGTGCTACATACATCTTCTTATTCTGTTTGCTCAACATATATTAACATGGATCCTTTTACTATTGAAAAATTGATTTCCAGCTGAGTTAGTGATAAAATCTGATCTTTCACATTATTTCCTGTAAGCAATAATACTTTTGATCATAGAATTAAGAATAGTCCAGAAGGAGCGTAGAATCATATTTGAATACATCGGACTGTGTTGGACTTCGCCGCGCGCATGCGTGAAGTCGACGCGTAATGTTGCCAGATCGCGAAAAATATAATCATAACACAAATGTAAGATTTTTTTTTTTTTTAAAGAAATTTGATTGATAAGTAAAGGGTCATTTACTAAGAGTAATTGAAATAATAAACTTTGAACTTAAAAAATTAAACATTTTTTTTTACATTAAGAGGATATTTTTATGTCATGTTAAAATAATATTTGATGCCATTATGTTTTAAAGATAATGTCGGTCAAATGTCCACCACTGCGTTGTTTAATCCGAGAAGTCCAATTTTCGTTAGTTATCTCATTAGATGAGCAAAGTAGCGTATGAAATTTAACTACCCTGGCAACACCAACAAAATGTCCCTTTTTTTTCTTTGACAACCTGACAGATGGAAAAATAATTAAAATTTTGAGTAGTGCATTTGCTACTTACTCATTAAATGTGATCCCATTCTGTTTTTTTTTATCCCAGCTTTAAAACGACACAACACTGCATAGTTGAATTCAAATTGGGAGTTCCGTACTAAGCAACGTCTACAAAGAAACTAATGGTCAAAATGTAATACTACTCCATAAGGAGTAGTTTAGTCGCCTTCTGTTTGATGCACGTATGCGGTTTCTGGACTGTTCTTAATTCTATACTTTGATAAATATTGTAAAAATGTGTCCCAATAAAAATCTAGTGTTCTGAAAATTCAAAATGTTGTTTTGCTATGAGCTTAAAAATTACTAAACATGTTATTACTATAAAATAGAAAAAAAAACTGTTTTACCAATTATGTAAATGTAAGAATTGTTATTTTCATTACATTTATGATGCGCCCTGAGCCCTCAAATGGATAACACTTAACCGATGCCCAAGTATCGTATTTAGTCATTATTTTACCGCCAGCTGGGTGTGCCGTGACCTTGACGTTTAGAATCAAAACCAAAATACCCGCTTGTGTTGTGAAAGCGTGTAAAAACCGTTCAGATAAACATTGCAAAAGGGATAGTGTAACTTTTTGCTGAGAAGTATTTGTTTATAAGTGATTAACAAAGCTTAAAATAATTAATATTTAAAAATAAGTATTATTTATTTTAAATGTCAAACTACACCCAGCGGCACAGAACCGAAGCTCTTCATTCTAACAGGGGTGCCCTGATAGGAATACAGTTTTAAAAATATAATAAATGTGAGTTAATCCAATAAAAAGAAATAAATTGGTAGAAATTAAAGGAATTTAAAGAAAGAACCTGATTCCCATTCATAAAAAACTAATGTTGTTTCGAAACATTTAAATACAAACTTTTTTATACACCAAAAATAGATATCTTCCTGGTTTTTGTTGTATATGCAGTCTCCCCGAAAGCATCCCTTACCAGGGAATAAATAAACAAACTCGGTAACTGTGAGTGCGTTTTCCTGTGTACATTTAACTCCATAGGGGTCTGTGTATTAATAAGTTATTTTTGCTTAAGTTACATGTTTTATTGAAATTATTAACTTTATTTTAAAATAAATTAAAGTTAAGTTTAATTACTATTTTATCTCAAATGTGACTATTTTCAAGATGTGTGAAAATATTAATTTGACTGGGCTGCAGAGCTGTGGAATTCAGAAGTGGTTTTGGATATATTTATGTATTATAATTTTTAATATAATTTTATGTTTACATTTCGAAATCATACTTTACAAAAATTCTAAGAGACCATAGTTGATGTAATAATTATTACAAGCAATCATTATTTATTCAAATGGCGGCTACAAATGGATTGAATCTTAAAAATGTTACTTAATGTCGCATAATATCTTAAAATATCATTTTACTCATAATTAAAATATAATTTAATGTAGTTTTTAATTTTTTCTGTTTTTACTATCATTTCATTTATATTTTGTCATGTATAGTAATATTTACCTGTATTTGTTATTGTTACCAATTGCTAATCAGTCAATGTGTAACCCTAATTTTAAATGATAAACCACTACGATAGCGGGCATATTACTATGTATAATTCATCATATTTGCCCTTAACAAAAAAAAATAAAACACAATTGTGCCAAAACAGTAATCATTACTAAAAGTGTTGTTTTATGCAATAATTCTTTTGGCATTATAGTTTAGTATTTTGTTTAATTATTTCTTGTAGTTTTATTCGGTTTATGTTAGTGATTTTAGAATAAATTGATAAGTCAATTGAAGAATTTTCAAACATTAAGTTCATGTGATCCTACCTAGTTTTGTGATAAAAGTAAATGCAGAACTGCATGATTCCTATTATAGCCATATGAATATACTGCAGTGTATTTAACATTGACCTTGTAGGAGACCTTTATGTAATTTATACTGTTTATATGAAACCTTACAACACTATTACATTTGATCTTGAGTCATGATCTAGTTCTTATTATTATTATTGATATTCGTTCCACATTTACCATAAATTAAATGTAAAATACAATATGATTAAATAAATGCTTACAAAAAATGTACAATTAATTGCCGTAATTGAAAATTTTTTGACTGCTCAACTGACACATATTTTCAAAAATGATGGAGTTGTATTTGTAGGTAAGGTAATTTGAGGTCGCGTCTATTTTCGTAAAAGAAACTTAGCGCTTTTTAAAATACTATTTTTTCACTAATGTAACGGTGCAATTCCACCTTTTGGAACACTGTTATTATGTCATGATCTAAAGAGGAAATTTCCAGTAGAATAAAAGAGGATCTGAATTTGGAAAATTATGCTTACATATTAGAAAAATTATTTCTAAAAAAGTTTTTTTTACACTGAAAATTTGATCTGATAAAAAATTGTCAGTTCTGCATTATACGGCATTTAATTCAGAATTTGTTTTTAAACTCATGTATCCTCCTTTTTATTAAAAATATAACTTAAGTATGAACATCATTTTCACATTCCATATTTTTGTTTTTGTAAATGTTCTCTAAAAGTATAAAGAATATCTTTTCTCGAGCTGCAAAATACTTTTTGAAAATACGAATAGTTTTTTGACAATGATACTTACCATTTGGGAAAATATTACTCAAATATTAATCTAATACCACTGGGATATAAGTTTTTAAAATGTTAGAACACCTGTATTGCATTTCTTCAATGAAACTATCATTTTTAATTATTAATATTTTAAATAATGTAATAATATAATATTATACTATATCGATGTATATCTACTAACAAAATAATTGTTACCTATTTATTGAAATTGAACGTTTACAATCGACTACATACATATTGCACATTCCATTTGTGAAAGAAAATCAACTCTGTACAATATTCATATTCCTTTATTGAATAATAAAAATCTCACTTGTAATAAAATAGTTTTACTGAATTACTAATTTGTTTCATTTTTTATAATCCTGTGAATGAAAAAATAGCGTTGGGTTGAGATGCTTCAAACTTACAATTAAATTTGAAGCAATAAAAAACTTTAATTGTTTTTTGCTCTCCCGATTAATTTGCAATTCGTCCTCCACAGCCACTGAATAAGGAATTTCTTATATCTGTGTTCGTAACGCTTCAAATTGACGAAGTGACTACTCAGATTTTGCAAATAACCTATGAGGGAAAAAAACTTTATTGTCACGAAATTTTTGTTTTTATATTTTTTATATTTGTAAAAATAAAATAAAATGTTCAGTAGACTCAAATCAGTGTTTGATTTCTATTACTATAAGTTTTAACATGGAGTTCTACAAAATATACACCAAATCAATCAATAAAAAAACTTTTATTGCACTTATAAACTAAGAGGGAAATAATTTAAACACAACAATAAAAAATGGTTAAACTTTATTTTTTGGATATTTGTAGTACTTTGTGGATCATTGTTATATTTTTGAGAGATAAATAAAATAACTTTGTTTTATGAACCATTCTTTATTGACACAACTGACTAGTTTCTAATAATAACTAAACGTACATAATATATAAAAGAAACAGTGAACGGATTAGTGGTAATAACCACTCCTTTAATTTTGAAGACGAAATCAAATATTGCATTTAAATAATAAAACTAGTCAACTAAATAATTTGGGAATTCTAGAAATAAAAAAAGCCATCAAACAAAATTTAAATATTGTAAGTAATCAATTAAACTTAAGTCAAGGCCTTTTTAAAAAAAAATTCCCTGTAAAGTATAACCCTACCTTAAACAAAATTACCACCATACACACCATAATCACAATTACCCCATCGACACCCACTAATCTGTTCAGTTTCTTTTATATATTATGCATATTTAGTTATTAAATAACCCTGAAGTGGGCAACGTACAGTTGCCGAAACTAGTCGGGTGTGTCAATAAAAAGTGGTTCATAAAACAAATTTATTTTATTTATCTCTCAAAAATAAAATGGTTAAACTTTAATAAAACTTACATTAACTTAACCGTTTATTTATTTACATTGATAAATTTTATTATTTTAATACTTCAATGGAAGTAATACCTCATTTTCGCCAAAGTATATCAGCATGTATTACCTAATCATTATTATTACGATACAAAATTATAATTATTTTCAGTGACTTACGAAAGAAGAAAATGTACTTTTGAAATATCATAATATTTAACATTGGAGAATGTGTGGACAAAATTGAGAGACATATTGTGATGGCCAAGAATGCCAGACATGATTGGATATAATATGAAAGGATAGAAATGTATCCAAAACCACACATATCCGCTTAGTTAGGGAATGATTTTTCCCATAGACTTGGAGGAGACTTATGTCCTCAGGATGCAGTATGTGGTGGGCAAGCTGTCTGCTTGAGTGTGTCATCTAGTTTTTCAGATACATCGCTAGAAAAAACGTGAATAGTCTTAAAAAAATAAAGCTCATGGGAGGGGTCGAAGAAAGTAAGGAATATCCCCGGCTAGATGGACTGGCCGAATCAAGGCTGCTACAGGAACATCAGTGATTGGAGTGACGAGGACGATGGTGTGTCGGGAGAGATGGAGGACAACAATCCATAACGTATGATGGTCACGACCCTCTACAGTGAGGAGAATGATGCAGATGATGAATGTGTAACAATATTTTCAGTAGGTCAAAATTTTTGTAGGGGGATTTAACTCCTTAGCGACATTAAAGATGGAGATAACCTTTGAGAGTCCCCATATGGAAGTCTAAGTTTACCATCCGGTCTATATTTTTTTCAATTCTTCCATCTGGCATAGGAGCAGGATACATTCTTTCAAATTATTACACCTACCGGGTAACGCCTGAAAATACTTGGCCCTGTAAATGCCCCGAGTTCCATATTCCTTCTCAAAAATGTTTTCCCTCTCTGATTCAATAAATATGAATTATTGTCACAATGTTTATTTTTCAGCATAGTCATTCGAGTGAACCTCACCTACGGTATGATTTTTCCAAGAATGGTAGAATTTTTTTCTGATCTGGAAGGGTTGGAAAAAATTGTACTGAAGGTGATCATGGTCACTATAAATTAATTATCCCTGGTCATTTTCTCGTTCTTCTTGTTGGCCCTGGTCTTTGGGGAAGATTGTCGTCTTTAGATGTGGTTTGGCTTTTAAACTCTTCCCTTAACTGCTTAAGCATTTTGGGAGTGAGTAAACCTTGTGCGAGGAGTTGATTTGTGAGACGTTGCCCTCTCCTAGGAATATGATCCCCGTCCTCGGATTCACTTAAGGCGTAGCTTCCTTTCATGTAATGCTGACGCTTCTTTGTCCTCTCAAAAGTATCTTCATCGGGAGTGTTGCTGCTTACTATATTTTCAGAGTTGCGAAGTAACCTGGAAAAAAATATAAATCAATCATATAATAAGAGATAAATGTGAATACAAGTTGTGGTCAAAAATCTGCAAAAATTTCATTCTTCGCATTAAATGCATGCAGTAAAGATTTGAAATTCAAAATATATTCAAATAAGTCGAACATTACAATATGCAAACAATAAAGTGTCATGGGTCTTTAAAATATCATTTCTGTCAATTCGCTTTTTTATTGTCGAGATGGGGTTCCGCCAAAAAAAGTATTTCAATTATTGGGGTTCCTTAGTAAAAAAAAAAAAAAGAACTGCTGCTTTAGTGTATTCTTTTAAAGCAAAAGCAGCACGAAGAATTCTTTCGGCAAATTTTAATGGTTATTGTTTGAGTCGAAAATCCTAGAGTGTGAATTACTCAAAATGGCATCCAATTATGCAACTTTTTTGGATTTACTAACAAGCTATTTTCAAGAAATTACATTGTTAGAGAGAATTTAATAAGATAAATCATTATACCGACTTTCATTACATATATTTAAATCCTTGCAAAGTTATTCATTTAATTAATTTAGTAATTAAAAAATTATTCATTAATTAGGCAAAAAAAATAAAATATATCGTTTTGGTTCATTTTTACCACCCTTGTCGTAAATATAAAGAAAAAAAAGTTTTTCTGGTGGCCAGGTTTATCTCAATTCTCAAAAGGTTAAATACCACTACTTAGTCAAAAACTGATCCTGAAATTGAAATATTTGAGTAAATCATAAAAATACATATTAATATGGTCGCTGGAAAGTCACGAGGAAGCTAGAAATGTCTCCGCATTTAGAAAAAAAGGATAAAGTGTATACAAGATCTAATATTATGTGGATTATTCATTTACCAATATTTACAACTATGTATTTTTTAATATGTTGTCATATAAAGAAATAATAATAAATAGAGAATTAATACAATATAACAATAATTTTTAAATGAGTATATTCCACATTAACGAGGTTTTACGAAAGCCATACAAGGCCAGATGCACAGAATCAAAAATTATAGTAACTGCCTAATTCAAATGTTATTAGTGACACAAAACGGAATGAACAATGTATATTCAATGTGCTTTTGCTCTGATGTTTTAAAATGAAGCGCCCTTGATGTGATATTTTAATAATTTTCATAAAAAAAGATTTACCTTGTTATTTGGAAAATTCCTTGTTGAATAATGTGATCCAATTCTTTCTGCATATCTCTTACTATTAAAGAATCCGGGAACAAATCTTGAAAACGGTAACTGTAAAAATAAAAACACAATATACCGAAAATTTTATTTTGTTTGAGTCATTATTTGCATGTTGTGTAAACAAGTAGACATGTGTAACTATACCTTAGCCACAAATAAAGATCCAGTACATCAAAAACAGCCTCTAAATGAACTAAGTCTACTATCGTCCTCGGTGGAGACAGAGGCCAGCCAATCGCATTACACAGCCAACTCCAAGTTAAAGGTTCGTTTTTACTATACTGCCGCACCATCTTAAAAGAAAAAGATCAAAATTAATCGCTTGACAGTTTTGCCCGAGCGAAACTTGTGACCGAATTTTAACATTTACAAGGCCGAGCCTCGTTCGACTAAATCCTGTTTCAACTCGGGAGAGTTTGGGCAGATCTTATTTTAAACAAGAAAATATTTATTCCGATCAAACTGTCAAGTGACTAACCAGGCAGATATTTTTTTAACAGTTTTAAACATTTTTTAAATATTTTATTTCAATAATAAATAACAATTAATTTTCACTAAAAAACATTATTTTTTAATACAATAAGCAGTAAATATAAAGAGGTACCATAAACATGTGTTTTTTCTTCAAATTAATAGAAAGTTGTACAAACTAACCACTAACTCAATAAAAGATATTTATTTTAGGAATTGTTTATTAAAATAATCACTCTGCAACCATTAAAAAATACTATTCTACTACTAAAAATTCTTTAAGATTAATTCACAAAACATATTTTTGAATATTCTGTGTGAATGTTTGTTTTAAATTAAAATATATACACATACCTTGAGGAACATAGCACATACAAACGGCACTTTCTGATTGATTGGTGCACAACAAAATACATAGCGGGCTCGAAGTGGAAGAGGAACATGTTGGATCATTTCCGCCAGGAATTTAAAAGCCTCCGTATTACACATAAAGTATAGAGAGTCATCAACGGTACACAGGTGAACAAAAATATCCTGAAAACAAATTCATGTCAGCTCAGTTCAACGCTGAAATTGGAGCTTAAAAATTATTTACACTTATATAAGCATTTGTGCAAGACAGATTTTAGTCTATAGATGTCTTTAATATATAAAAAAAATCAGGTTGATGAATATTATTTTTTTTCAACTATTGAAAAATGTTATCTCTGCAAACCTAATGAAAGGTTAATTAATAAAACTTATTTCAAGTTATAAATGATAAATTTTTTACCATAAGACTACTAAGTGTTGCGTGCGGCAGATGATAAGCATACAGCTCCATCTGTTCAGCTGTTGGGTGGAGACCAGCTTGCTCAACTTTCTCCGGAAGTTGAGACAGAAGGACCTTCAAGGTGGGCAGATCTTCAGGCTTAAAAGTTGTTACATAACCTGTTTCCCAAGCGCTACCATACCTGCCGGCTCTACCTACATATTAGGAAAAATGTTTATACAATATTTTATTCAACAACACAGAATTTAATCTTAACATCATATTACATATTACACATAAACTAAATATAATCTTTATCATCTTTTTTTAAATTTTTTAATTAAAATAAAAGCAAATAAAGAACTTGCACACCTGCAATTTGTAACGCTTGCGAAATTGATATTACATCCATTTCTTTTTCTCCTTTTTCATTTATCATGGGTTTGATTAATGAATAGAATATTATTCTGCGTATACTCCTGCAAATCAAAATGAGTACATTATTTTTGAATAGTTCTCAAGATATAAATCATGATAAAAGCTATTTATTAAAAAAAATACTTACAAATTAATTCCTAGCCCAATAGCATCTGTAGCGACCATTACTTTACAGGAACTATCAGGATCATTAAATTTATTGGCTTGTGCTAATTTTGTTCCCGGTGGCAAACTACCATAAATTACAGCAACTTCCCGCCCTCTACAAATAAAATAAATAATCATAGATATATTTACAATACAATGCAATATACACAATTCGATTAGTTTTATGCTACCTCATCTTTTTTTCAAATTTACCTTGTGCCGATTTGAAGTGCCATTGTAAGGCTGACAGAATATGGAACTACAGTATTATAAAATGTCCAGAGATGTGCCCTCCCGGAATATTTAAATAGATTGTATTTGCAGCCATTATGGCTAGATTGATTGCAGAAACATGATTAAAAAACTCGCTAAGAGAAAAAAATAACGCACTAAATACCAAAACAGAGTCTCGCTAGCAGGCCTAAAATCGTCATAAAACAAGATAATGTTCATCTCACTGGTAGGTCGCTAAGTCCTGCAAGCAGGACTCAGTACGTTCTATCTTTAAACATTATATGGATAATTTCGACACTGCCAAATTACCAAAACTATATGCACATATTTTACTATAAAATATTTTTTCTCACCCTTGCCACACCTAGTAGTGCATAAGGAACTTCACTGAAACATCGATAGCAGTGTTTCTTAATAAAATATCACATCATGGTTACAATGACCAGTTTTCAACTTTAGGTGACAAGAAGGATAGCGGTTTTTTACTAATTTTAAACCAATACGTCTGTAGCTGATGTCATCATCTCTAAGGCTATTGTTTGATTTAAAATGTTGAAATTGATATTTCATGAGTAGTAATTTTGTTGCTTATCAATAGTCAAGTTAATATGTGTGAACCTAGGCGGCTAACTCGAGCCGCACCACCCGCCACCGAGCATAGGAAGTAAGTGCACACAACTAATCGAGTTAACGGCCCTTTCATGCCCACTCTGGAGTGGGCAACTGGTTGAAACTCGGTTGTGCAATGGGAGAATGGTGGACGGGGTCCCGGCTTTAAGTCAGCTAACGAGCATCTATTTTCATTGAGTGCTCAGAAGAATACAGGAAAAGAGTGGGGAGCCAGCACGATTCCCATGTCTCGTAAAACTGTAGGGTAAGATTTTGTAACGTTGTATAAATATGTGCACATATGAAAAATAAAACATTGATTTAAAACAGTAAATACTCTCGTTTAACTCTACTCTGCTCGATTACTCTGCCACTTTGCTTTCAGATCTTCACTGGAACTTTCCTAAACTCTGCTGAATCCAGAAGCGGATTTACAACCTGTTAGTCGCCAGTATGTTGAAGACATCTTCATACCCATGGGATGCCGATAGAATAGAAATACCGCGCCTTGCCGAGATTATACAGTCTCACAATTATTTATACGAGGTGGAAACCAGTCTGGTAAAATGTCATTTTTGCTCAGTTGGTAAAAAGTTTTGGATTAATTTTCTTTAGATTTTGTAGCAGGTGGTGGCTGCGTTAACCATAAACCTTTAACATATATAACAAAATTACTTACCTATGTTCTATTGCTCTTGATACACTATATATATCGTTTTTACTAAAGCAAACTATACAGTCTCCTGGTCGGACACTATCCAATGATCCTAAGGCAGCATCTTCAACTTTTAATTCAGTCAAACGTTTGTATTTTCTTACCTACAAGAAACCAATAAAAAAAATAATTCTTCATAATGTAATTATTGGACAAACTCATTACAACTGGCGGAATTTAAAAAAAATTGATTGTTTATCCACTAAAGCTTTTGATTATGATCCCACTAGCTGTGAAAAAAAGACGAGAAATCCTGAAAACCCACATTTGAAAAAAGGTACCCCCACATCGTGCCGTTCAGAAATAATTTGACAATTGCACATTCGAGCGCTTTTGATAGTGTAATAATGAAAGGCAAACTCACGCTCGTATGAAAGTGGCTGGAAAAGGTTAAATAAAAATTCATTGTTAGCAGTGGCGGATCTAACGGGAGCTAGTGCCTGCCACATGCTGAAAAGGGACGGGAATATACACATTTGTAAATTAATATCAGCATATTATTTTCCCCCCTTTTTAAGCAAGTGTCTGGTTCTTTATGCCAACTGAACCTATGGTAGGTCCAGACCTGATTGTTAGAATTAAATTTAACTATAATAAAAAATTAAGACTTAATCTAAAAAAATCTATGTAATTGCATTTTTTTAAAACATGCATCCTGTTGCTGTGTTAAATAAAAGTTAAGGATAAAATATCTTTAATTTCTATTTTAATATATTGCGTTAATTCTGATAATTTCTAAGAGTAAAAACTTAGAAAAGTGATGAGTGAATGAAAAGTGAAAAGTGATCAGGTGATGCCAAGTGGGTGAAATAATTCATCCAGATGAATCTTACCCACATCAATAAAGGTTTCAGCTTTTATTTCACAAAAGTCAACTAAATTATGAATATAAGAAATATAGATGTATAAACACGGGTAAAATGTTGAATGTTACGTGTAAAGTGATCGCCTTAACCAGCAAATGACAGTTCATAAGCCCCGCAAATGCCTAGACTTCCATATTCCCTTCTAAAGAAGTTCTTCATTTCTGTTGTAATATATGTTAATATACCGATTTATTAATAATAACAATAATGAAGAAACTAAAAGTACAATGACCCATTAAGTAAATTTTGAATACCCACATCTACAAAATTACATAATTATTTTATTTGCTAAAAAGATTTTTCTGATAAGCACTACATGCAGAAAATTATGAAATACTTTTATGAGAAAACAACCCTGCTCAATCACCAACGTCTATAAAACTGGTTGAGTCCAGAAAACAGAACATCTGTGAAAACAGAACAGCTGAATTTCTTGTATCAAGGCTGTTTAGCAAGCTTCTCGCCGAGGTAAAGAACTATACCAGTCTGGAGCAAAGAAAGGGACAATTAAAGGACTCCCTCATCAAAAATCAAGGCTTTAAAGTATAAAAATGTGTTCAACTATTATTTCCCCTTTTTTTTATTAAAAAAAACTTAAATACAACACACTTCTAGATCTTCACCAGTTGTATTGCATATTTCTTCAATTAAAGGGATAGCACCAGCTTCCCCACATAAATGTAATTCTTCTGCTTGTATTCCTGAAAAACAAACAAACAGTTATCAGTAAACAATTAAGTCTAGAGTTAGTAAATGACATGTATAAAACTGTAAACCCACCTAAAACAGCTCTTGTCCAAGCCCACCCTCTTCCCCGGTCCCCAATCAATTGAACTTCATCAATTATAGCAACCTCATCTAAACAAAAAAATAATATTTAGACAGAAGAATTAGAATACACAATGAAAAATATCAAACCATTGCATTTTTAAAGTCAGTACTATTGTTCTTAAACCTATTAAGAGGAAACCCGGTCGGCCTTTTCTTCATACAACAATATTCCCCTTATTTCTCCCTGGATTATGGCATTACAGCAGTTTTTTTTTTATGCACTATAGATATTTACCATTGGCGTGTCTCTACTGTTTCTTATGGGGGCTAGCACTATCCGAAAACCCAAAAAAGCACCCAGATATATCTGCTGTCTTCGGACATATGTATACAAATATGATAAATAACACTGAAAAGGTACCGACACAGAAATTTAATTGTGATACTTTTTCTTAAAAAATACAACCAAATCGGTTCAGTTTTGAAGTGCGGAAAACAGGACAACGAAACGACAACAAAAAAGAAGTTGTCTTTTTCGCACAGTATCGGGGAGGCATTAGCGATAGAGTGACCGAAAAATAATGTTCAAATACCTATTTATCAAAATTCCCTGACACTGACAATCTTCTTATTCTCAGCATATTTTGCATAAAAATGTATGCAAATTCCAACCATTTTTTTGTCAAAAAACTGTAGCAAACAAACCATCGCGCCATTTTTCCCTAGGGGTAGGCAGAGAGGATAGAACAGAGGATACGGTAGCCATATAACGCTGCCTTTGCATACATACCTTGCTTCCTCTACATTCATACATCTTCTTATGCATGGGCGTCGATTATTTTGACTTTTGACATATCCATCTTCTAGAAGCATCTAACTGGAGGTTTGCAGTGGATGACAAAAGGAGTTGGAGGCGAAAGCTGACAGAGGCCAAGGCTCGATATGGGCTGTAGTGCCATTGAAGAAGAAGAAGACATTTGAAATATGGCTTAAAAATGATTTATAAGGACGACAGGAATCTTTCCACAACAGCAATATAGCCAGAAGCTAGCTGTCATACTAAAAAACTAACTCTTCTGTGTAATGCCGACTACCCTCATAAGCAGAAAAAATAGAGATGCACATATTGTATAGGTACCAGTAATTAAAAAACAAACTCGCTGCTTTTTATTTTTGGTGAGTAAATGAGTAAATAAATCTAATTTGAAAGAACACCAGTACTGAAAATTTAAACATGTTCTACTTATAAATTATAATAAGTAGAATATGTGCTTGGTTTATTTTTATTGTATATCCGGTAAGTTAAAAATGCTTTAAAAGTTGTAATTACTTGAGCAGATTACATTAATCCAAGTATTTGTTTTTGATAGAGATTGTTTCCATTCCATTTCAATACTCAGAGGTTCTTTTTTTTGGTGAATTTGAATAAAACTTACACGGTGTTAGAAGAGAGGTCATTTCAACAGTGCACGCAACATGAGGTGACTGATCCATTACATGTTCTTTATCGCGAGTGGCGTATTCATCGTCATATTGAGAAGCGTGTTTCCTTTCTTCACCCGTTATTAAATCACAAGGCGTACCCTAAAAATAATACACAAAAAAATCTCAATAGATTGTGTTAAAACAAACATTATTTTGTATATTTCTAGCCCAAAGCAACAGTGAGATATCTCTGAAAAACACGTTCTGATCAGACTTTTAGGTTTACATAGGGTGTGACTGAATTTAATTATTTGAAGTAGATCATGAATGCTATTGGGGACTTTTACTTCACAAAAGTTAACAGATGGAAGAGTTGAGAAAATATGGATATTTAAACATAGGCAGAGTGGTGAATGTTCCACAGTTTGTAAAGTTGCCATTTGAACCAGCCAATGAGAGCAAATGCCTAGACTTAAAGATTCTCTTCTCAAAAAAGTTTTTTGTGATTTTTGACAAAAAACTGCCTTTTTGCTTATGACGGCAGTATAGTGAAAACTATGAAAACACGGGTACTATCCAAATAGCAGAGGTTCAAGTGCAATAGACCTATAGAGAATCTTAAACGGAAAAAGGCTACTGGAGGTGATGAACTATGTGCAGAAATGGTGCAAAATAATTCCCCAAAATTTATAATACTATAGGCCTTAGCTTTTGCCACCACGTTCTGGCACTCTTTTTGTCAGTCACCTACAATTTTGATCATAGTTATGATTTTTATAACAGTTGCAAATTATTTGTACCTTGCTTTTGTTAGATGCAAGGTTTTATCGAATATATTTATCTTGAAGTTATGTGACTTTAACTTTTTTCAGATAAAAATTATTAAAATAAAAGCAGAATCAGAATAAATTAAATAACACTTGAAATATTACATTAACAAATAATAAAAATAGTCACAAAAAAACAAAAGGAGAGCAAAAGGAGAGATACCACCATTAAATAACTTAACCTGCTTGATCGTCCCTGTAATGAATCGAAAAGTCTCTCTTCGTATATCATTACAGTTCAGAAGCTCAGCTGGGTTATTTGTCAAAGCAATCTGAGTGTTTAATTTGCATTCAAGCTCCTATCTCGGCCTATCGAACACTGGGCAGTATATTAGAAGATGTTCTACAGTCTGCTCAGTGATGCCATCACATGGGCAGCAACTATCGTCTCGCAGCCCAAAGCGATGCAGATATTCCCCCATGCACCCATGCCCCGAGAGTAACTAAGTTAGTTCATATGTAGGCGTTTCATACTTCCAAAATGTTTTGGCTTCGTCTGTACTTCTCAAAAGTTGCTTGATCCACTTATTGGCAGTTTCTTTTTCATATATTTTCCTCCACTCATTGGATTTATCGATTGAAAGGGGCCACCTTACATGGCTTATTGGGACTTCATCAGAGTTCGGCCTCACTTTTTTGACCGTAGCAGCCTTAGATAGCTCATCTGCTCTCTCATTTCCGATTTCCCCAGCATGAGCTCTAACCCAGCAGAATCGAACGTATATGCCTCGTGTACTGAGAGCATAGTGAAGTTTTCATAGTTCCGATTTTGTTCCTGTAAAATTGGAGACCTATCTGCAAAAGACAACTACTTCTTCTGTGATGTTCATCCATCTATTACATGACATTGGCAAAAAACCAAAATGGTTATACGCCACTTTAAAAAAACATATACATATATTAAATGGAAAATCTTACTTGTTTATTGGATTTATGGTATATTTCCGTAGCTAAGAGTTTAAGCGGTCCACAATAAACTCCGGATTTAGCAGATAAATATCTTTCCAGAGCGTGATAGGTCTTTCCAGAGTTCGTGGGACCAGCATGGAAAACAACTCTTCTATTCAACGCTCGAGCTGCAGGGTACCTAGAAATAAAAATATGTAATACTATACATCAACCAGTAGCGAACGTTTTATTTTTTATTATTGAATTGTGATTAACTTTTAGAACTTCATATTTATTTTTAAAAACCCAAGATTTTATGTGGCACTACAAAAACAAGTGTTTGAATTTAAGTTATAAGTGGTCTTGTGGTTAACACATTTGCTCACTGCAAGTGGTCTAGTGTTCGGTTCTCAACGTGGTTAAAATTAAATATTTAATAAAAAAAGGTGTTTTTACGCTGCGATATTTCATAGTTCGTGGACTAATACATGAAGTACCACTAAGTGTGTTTAGAACTCAGAGTAATAAGCAGCTATCGCTGTAGAGTCGCCCATATGGACAAAAATCATTCTAAGATTATCAATTACGAAATGATAAGTTATACTTTACAGCAAAACAATGGGCCGTAGGTACTCAGGTCGAGAATCGCAAATGCAAATTGAAACCGTCCATTACACGATTGTTGTTAAACCAAAAACCAAGCTAAAAATTTGCAAAGCTTTTGTTTAATGCAATTGAACAAAATGCTGTCTTTACAGCTACGGCAGATTATTTCTCTGAGGTTTAGAATGATCATGATGATTTGATTTAATGATTTATATTGAATATTATGATTCAATAGTTAAACCTTTACCAGCTGGCCGGCGTCCTCAAATCCGATATCTTTTTTAAATCATCGAGGCAGTCTAAATGCGGGAACGCTAATTTGGCATGTCTTATAAAATATGGAAACAAGTCATCAACGTGTCCTGCCCCTAAAACAGAATTTTCGAAATTAAATCGGGAGAAACGAGAACTGTGGAAAAAGATATTCTTCTCGAATCAAATAATATTTGGAATTACGTTAAATCAAAACGCATGGATGATGAGCACATTGATACCATGTTTTGGGGTGATAAGAGTGTTCGAAACTCGAACGTGGCTGACGAAAAAATAATAATAAAATCATGCACAAACCAATAATATTAGATTTGAGGTTACCATTAAAACAGTTATTTTCTCATTATTCGAGATGTCTTATTAATAAACTGGACGATCAATAAACAAATGGTGAAATGAGGAAAGTAAATGATAGAGAACGTAAGGAAAGAAAACGAAGTTTTAGAAATCTTTGCGGAGTGATTACATTTTATTTGATCAAGTAACTATAACATAAGTACCAATTTTACTGAACAATTACTTACCTTGAAGAATATCACTTATCGTCACATGAAGATCAACAGGTAAATCATTTTCTATACAATGTTTTCTAAACGATATAAACGCTTTATGCAGTAAATCATCATCTAAACCACTTTCAGAAGACAACAGTCTAACTTCTGGCTTTTGATAGAACTTTGTGAGAATCTTGAGTAAGTCCTGTTTTTTTAATTTGCCAGTCAATTCAACCCCGACATTTATATCGTCTGGGTTTGTTTTGACTGGGATCGGAGTAAAGAGTGCACTTCCATTTCCTCGGTCATATTTTTTGGATCTTTTAGCAAAATACCCTAAAACTTGCGGTAATAAATATTTGTTTGAAGAAGTATTTCGAATGCTATAATTTTTGGCACATAAAATATTTTCACGCGCACACTTCAAAAGCTTTAAGTGATTGAAAAGTTTTATCATTTTACATTTGTTTTATTTCAACATTTATACAATAAATCAGATTAAAGGTTATGTCCAATGTTGTCGGGGTTGGTTAAAAGCATAGATTGAATCAATGTTAAATGTCAAAAATGTGATGCCTTTATATGGCTGATAATACAAATAATATGTTATTTTAGTAATCAAAAGTAGATACTTGTTTTTTTCTTCTTAACAATCGAGAAAATTATAAGAAAAAAAAACAAATTTCCACTATCGGTTGGTATTCCAAACGAAATTATAGCGCGGTATAGCGTGTTTCTACGTACTAAATACGCATTATAGTGCACTGTAAACGCGTTCGGAATACCAGCCAAGAAGATATGCGAAATTAAAAAAATATTTTCTAGCCTTCCCCTATTCGCTCATCATCCCAAAAAAATTCATTTTCATCCAAACGATGAATTTTATTATTTTATATTGAGTTTTTCCAAATGTTTATAAACCAAAGAATAGATTTCATCTACAGAAATCTGCGTTCCGTAATTGGCAAACGGACCACAGTAGTTCATGCGTCCGTCAATCAAGGATTTCACTTTATTATTACTTAAATTAGAATATTTGGGGTAAAGGGTGTTATAATTGGCATGTTTTATTTTTTGTTAATTATTTCTAATTGTATTAATTTATCACAGCAATGATTTTATTGCGTATGTAGGACATTAGTTTTCAATCAGTTGAAATCAGTTGATTTGGTTCTCACGAGCGACGCCCCCGAAAATAATTGACATTGATTATTCATACGGCCCGCCACCAAAACTAATTGCGGATCGCTGCCTTAGAAAATTACTAAGACTAACAAATAACAACAGAGATGGAGAACATTTGGAGAATGTTCAAACGTACGTAAAGCCGTGAACTGGGTTTTGTGATACCGTGGCTAGTGTTGCGGATTCACGGATCAGAGGTCCGAGGTTTGAACTCAACTTTGCGGCAACTTGATTCCCATTTTTAATAGTTAGTTATTGACAACTCATCAAAAATGCCCCCCATAAATTAAAAAAATTGAGTAAATCATGAAAACGCAACTATTTATTTTTCTTTAAAAAAAAAAATTATACAGTGTGTAAAGTAGCCACTTAATCCAGCTAGTGACAGGTCATAAGCTCTGTGAATTCCTATTATTTCATGTATTTTTTTCTTAAATGTTGTCCATCTCTGTTCTTAATTGTTGAACTTTATTATGTTGAGCCTTTTTTTTCTTTAAAATTCATTATGGGATAAGACGCAAATTCTGTATTTTTTAACAGTTGTTAACGTTCCAAAAATATTTTTTTATGCTAATTGCGTTTTCATGTAAAGGCCTCGATACTAATCCGTCTTCAATCGAAAAGTATATTAAATACTAAAAGTGTGTGCATGAAAAGATTAATTTTTTAATGTTTTTTTTTTTATCTTACAAACTATAATTAATGATACCTACCCGTACCGAGAACACTTAACAATATACTTTTTTTATGTTTAGTAAACGAGGTTGGTTTGAAAAATCAAAATGGTGTTTATATTTATTAATGCTTTATTCAGTTATTTCATTTGAACTTAAGAAAGGGTTCAGGTAAATGAATTTATTTATAGAGATAACTAAAAATTTTTTTTTAGGTATCTCTGTTAATTTCAGGAAATCTCTGCTAATCATAAATATGAACTAAAAAGATATAAATCATTATTATTTTGAAAAACGCAATCCACAAATTTAATAAGTATGCATATAAAGTAGAATTATTATTTTATTGTAACATAAACGGCATAAATTGCCCTTAACATGTACATTAAAAGTAAATATAATAAAAAATACATATATGTACAAACATGTACACTTTTCAATCAAATAAAAATGATTAAATTGCATCAAAATAACAAAAATTACAAGTAAATACACATAAGTAATCAAAAATATAAACGATATTTAAACATAAGTACAAAAAAGGAAAAAAAGAGAAACATAGAAAAAAGTGCGCACAGCGCCGCATCTGGGTTATTTCTCAATATTTTAATTGCTGATAGCTGACTTTAAAGACTTGTTTATTTTAGAAAGCAAAAATGCTTTGTTTATAAATATTTCTGAAAAAAAAAAACAATTTTTATATTTATTTTACTTCCTACCCCGTTTTTGTGAAACGACATAAACAAATTATGGTATATTTACATCAATGAAGTGTTGCGTATTTGGAGACTTTGACATATGCTTCAGAAGTCACCAAGAAATTGAAATCCGGCAAGTGTGCTTGGTTATGACACGAAGGTTTAGAAGAATTCTACATATAAATCAACCAGTGATTATATTAATATAAACATAAGAGTGACTAATATTTATATTTTATAATGGGAAAACCGAAAAAAGTTAAAAAGGGGTCGAAGGACGACGACGGGTAAACAGATATTGTACAATATGTAACCCAAAACTTCTAAACGATGTCATCAGTCAGTATAAATGATAATTATTTATTTTAGGGACAGTGACGCTGAATTAGAAGTCGCGAGTAATGTGAAAGAATCTGTGTCCAAATCAAAATCCAAGCAAAAGTATGTTTCTATAAATATTTATATTGTAGGTTATGCTAAATATGTGGTGTATATAGTTTAAGGGTTGTGTATCTTTTGGAATATAATTTATTTACTGTATCTAGCAGAAATGATTTTGTTTTCTGTCTGCCAACATTAATTTGATATTGATTTCAGTGCCAAGGTTATTTGAGCAAATTAGATACAGTATTTGTGTCTTTACAGCTGTTCTTTGTGTACTTATGTCCCAATATTTCTTCTGATTTATTGATTCACTATTTTTAGTTTTTCGTTACTGGTTTGTATTCATACCAGCTACTGATTTTTGTCTCTTGGCATTTAACAATGACTATTAAGTATTATGGTCCAATTTTCTCAGTTGCACGCAAATATGACTTTAGTCAATATGTATTGCAAACTTTGAACACGCCTCCGCAATGTTTTGCTTTCTAAATGCTCAACTATCTATAATTTTGAATGAATCACATATTTTACTGTATTTTTTCATCACTTAACTTGTATTGGAACAATTTTAGATCTAAAACTGAAGAGTCACAAGCGGTATCAAGTGATGAAGATGAAAATGCTGGCAGCAAAAAGTTAGATAAAAAGAAGAAAAAAGGAAGTGAGAGTGACAAAGTTGCTAGTGTTACGAAAGATATTAAAAAACTTGAGATAACTACTAAGAAAAATTTGAAAAAAAAAGTTGTTAGTAATGGTAAGAATATTATTAATACACTTATGTGTCTGGAAATGCTCAGGATACATTTTAAATACACATATTCGAACCGGGTTGTAGTCCCGTGGCTAGTGTTGCGGACTCACGGATCTAAGGTCAAAAGTTAGAACCTCTCTCTACCACAACTTCATTCCGATTTTCTAATAGCGAGTTATTTACAACTCGTTGAAAATGGCCCCAAAATTGAGCTGTTTGGGTAAATTATAAGGAAGCAAATATTTGTGTTTTATAGAAAAAAATAATATTCCTATGTAAATATTGTTCATGCACTGTTGATCAATAAAACGGTTTTTTTTCTATGAAAATAATTTAAAATAATTATATTACACATTACAGCACTTTCTATGTACATTTATGCTTGCTCTATATTTACAGGGAAACATCATATTGTGTCATAATATTGTGGGTATACTGGCAAAAAACGTTAACTCGAAAATATGTGGATTTGACTTAATGATGCAGTTTTGTAAAGTTTTAACGCTCTACAAACTGGCAAAATACACTAAGGTGTATTAAATTTCATATATCTATAGTTTTTAAAATAAATTTAAGGTTAAGTCGTATATCGGGTATTTTATTCAGGCTAAAAGCTTTAAACAACTTAATATAAAATTAAGAAACGGAAAAATTAAAAAGATGTTCTTAAAGAGTAATTAACTTCTTACTATATTTAAATAAGATATAAAAGAGTAAAATTGGAACAAAACTTAAATGTTCTTAACTTAAATTCTCAAAACAGGGATTTGAGAGTTAATGTTTTTTGCCAGTATACCTAGTATAGCCATGCTAGCAATGAAGAACATATTATGTTCCTTATTGCTAGCATGGGTGTCGCCATTTCAAAAGTTAAAAAAAAATATATATATATGTGAATCCAATATATTTTGGTTCCCGCCTATTAATAATTTTAGTAATCAATCAATAATTTATTGTGACTTCACTAATTATTTTAAAGTTATTGTTTTTTGCATTTTTTTATTTACTCTATTGCCATTTTATGCATGTACAATTTTTATGTTTAATATGATTCCATTTATTATGTTTGTTATTTTTAGATGAATCTTCATCTGATAGTGATTCTGAATCTGAAAATGAGAAACCTACCAAAAGCAAACCACCTGCCAAAAAAGGCGGGTTTGCTCTTCTCCAGATGGAAGAATCAGAACAATCTGAAGTTAGTTCAGAAGAACAAAGTGAATCGGAAGACGAACAGCCTAAAATCGTACAGAAGAAAGCACCACCTCCGCCCAAAGAACAAGGTGGGAAAAAAACCAAAAAGTCAAAAAAGAAAAAAGATGATTCAGATGACGACATTGATAAAGTTTTAGCTGAACTTGAAATGGAATATAGCTGTAAAAAGCCTCCACTGACTACAGAAAACCCATCAGAAACATCCAAGGAACCCGGTAAAGAAGAAAAAAATGTCAAGGAAATTGAGGCATCTGAAAAAGACAAAGATGAAGATAATGATAATCAGGATGAGACATCGACTGTTAAATCAGCAGCTCAGAAAAAAAAAGAAAAAAAGGATAGGGAGAAACAAAAAAAACAAGCTGCTAAAAAGCAGGAATCAGAAACAAAAAATGAAGCCACTCCTACTCCTGTAGAGACAGAACAGGAAAAACCTGAAGCTGCGCAGACTGAACAACCGATCGAGGCTGAAGGGGAAGACGAAATCGTTGATAAGAAAAAGAAAAAAAAGAAAGGTGAAAAAAAGGAACCTGAAGAAAAAGGTAAGAAACCTGCCAAAAAAGCCATAGCTGCAATGCAGGAAGCTTTAAAACAATTAAAGGAAGAAGAAGAAAGACTAAAGCGTGAAGAAGAAGAACGTATCAGACAAGAAGATGAGAGAGAAGATCAGCGTCTCGAGCTGATTCGACTTGAAAAGGAAAAGAAAGATAGAAAGAAGAAAAAAGAAAAAGAACGTAAAGATAAGTTGAAGGCTGAAGGAAAGTTCTTGACACCGAAGCAAAAGGCTGATAAGGCCAGAGCATTAGCTATGATTGAATCCCTTAAGGAGCAAGGTGGGGAGATAGGTGTAGAACTACCGGAGAGGAAACCAAGGCTGGGAACTAGAGTTAAACCTAACAAACTTAAAAAGCAAACGTCAGAAGAGCAAAGTGCTTCACAAGACCCTAACCAAGTAAATGTAAAAATTGTAGACTCAAAGGTATGCTTTGATTTTTTCTAACTGTAATTTTTTAAATCTGATCCTCTGATTAGTTTCACTATTTCGTCCACATTTATTAGATCACGTAGATTGTCAAATGTAAGACATTTAGGAAATTTTAATCACAAATTGGAAAAGGAGTATATGGTCGGCACATTAATTTTGATTTAATGATTATACACAATCATGATGAATTCATAATTGATAAATTGTATGATATGGATTCTTGAGTCATTTAAAAGTAAATTAACGTAGAATCACAAATGCATGTTTATGAGTGACTTGAAATCTATGAAGTTAGTAGTATTAGTGATATTGATTCCTTAAATACTTCTTTGAAGCTTTGTTTGGGCTATTGCCACAGTAAAGGCCGGGGATGTTATAATAACAATCTTTAAAATACGGTCCCAGATGTAATCATAAATAAAAATTGTCATTTATTTCTTAAGTTAGTTTACATTATAACTCTAGATATAAATGAATTTTTAAACTAATTTTAAGCATATGAATTTATTTTACTGATGTAATTAATTTTCTTTAAAATAATTTCGCATTAACTATTTTCAGACTGAGCTCGGTAAAGAGAGCGAAACTAAAAAAGATGAACAGATTAAAGACTCTTGGGATGCAGAATCATCTTCTTCCGACAATGAAGAAGGTGATGTTAAAGTTGGCGCTACAGATGCCACTCAGAAAGCTGGTAGCAATTCCAGTGGATCAGACAATGAAGATGAAAGCTCTGAAGAGGAATCGGAAGAAGAATCGGAACAAGCAAAACAATGGGAAAAGGCAAAACAAAGAATGAAGGTATTTATTTTATTTGTGTCCTGACTTTTTAAATCCGTTTTAAAATTTTTATTGACAATTCTTAATGGAATTCCATTGTACATATGTAACAATATTTTTGTACCATCATCATCTAATCCGTACCCAGTGATGCTGTACACTGAATTGGTATTCCAATTGCCGCCTATCTAGATCAATTTGATACATGGGAGGTAAGAGAATCAATCTTACGCTTCAAGTGCCAGTTTAAGAACAATGAAACATTGCATTTTAAAACAACCTTGAAAACCAATATTTCATGTCCACCCTGCCAACCAGTACACTACGAGGCGGGGTTGTCTCCACTTGATTTCCTTATTCAGGATTTTTTTTACCTAAGAATAGCAATTTATATAAATGAGCACATATAAAACAGCTTGCCATTGGCGTCGCATTGACGTTATCCATCTTCCCCGCCGAGTGTGCTTCTAACAAACCTTGCCTATTATGGCGCGGGTAACGTTACATGTGTCGTTTTTCCCATTCATTTTTGGATAATAAATAATTAGGTAAAAATTAAGCGATTTATGATATAAGGATAAATATTTTTCAGCTATATAAGCACAACGTTGTCTTAGGTAATGCTAAATAGTCCTAATTTATGATTTCAGAAACGTCAAGAAGAGAACGAAGCCAACAGGTGTTCCACGGTGATGAGGGCGGCTATTGTGTGTGTCCTGGGTCATGTGGATACCGGGAAAACTAAGATCCTGGACAAATTAAGGAAAACAAACGTTCAGGATGGAGAAGCAGGCGGAATTACGCAGCAAATTGGTGCCACCAATGTCCCCATTGAAAATATTAAAGATCAAACTAGGCATGTTAAAGGGGTGAGTGTTATTTTCAATAAATTTAATGTACCTATGTATGTTAATTTTGTCTAGTTCATTAGTGAAACAAGCTCAAAAAAAACCATAATATTTATATGTGCAATTTTATGTTAAATTTTCATCTCTGTTTGATTTACTACTCATATAATCGGGTATTTTTACCGATTAGGAATAACATTGAAAATGTATTTAATATTTATAGTAGATTTTTACAGTTCTAATGATATAACTATCAATGCATAAAAAACAATTCTTTCATTTTCATTCATAATTTTCAGGCTTAAAAATGAGCACATACAAATTGGCTCACAGTTAGCGTCACTTTGTTTTGACGTCATGCCCGCCGAGTGCGCTATATTGTCTATATTGATTACGAAACGTCTATATTGATTATTGTTAAAATATATTCTGTAACGTTTTCACGTTTTTATGGTTGCAGGTTAATCAAATAGAATTTAAAATTCCTGGTCTTCTGATCATCGATACACCTGGTCACGAGTCCTTCAGTAATCTTAGAAGCAGAGGTTCATCCTTGTGTGATATTGCTATTTTGGTGAGTAGTATTCTCAAGATATTTTTTAAATTTTGTATTTATTCATTTGAAAACTGTGCTGTTCACATTAAAAAAAATAAAAAATAACTATTAGTTCAAGTTTGTTAGTGGAAATTCTTGGTGGAAGTTCCTTGTTATTTATTAAACAAATAAAAGATGAGTGATGCTTAAATCCACAAATTTGGAATAACATTGAAAATCAAAATCATGTACTTTGTAAGCTGTTTTGACTAATAAATATTATTTTTTGTTGTATTACAATGATTTTGTTATCGGCACTAAACATTCAATCATAATTATTTTTGGTTACTTATTATTTTTGTACTTTTAAATTGTTTTTCACTGTACTAAAAAATAATTGTTTATTACATTATATCGCCTATGTAATTTCAATATCGCGGATGACCCATTTGTCAAAATATTTAGGAGGGAAAACCTTGTGATTTAGTAAAAAATAAACTAATTTAATGCAGTTAATTTTGTGTTGTTGATTTATATTAGAAAATCTATTTTAACTATCATATGCTTCTATACAAAGTTAATTGTGGAAGTTAAACTGGCAGTTAAGTATGGCGTATTTGCAGTATTGCCTTTACACAAATCGAGTATATCTAATCTCCTGTATTGGATTTAGGGATATAAGCGGTATTGCTTTGCTTTCTTGGTAGGGAGGATTTATTCGCGGTACTAAATTTAATGTGCAAATGCAAGCAGTCTATTGGTCCATTTCAAGATTCAAATATACCAATCAATGTGGCTTGTTCCATTCAATTGGAAATGCCAAAAAAAAAGTTGTTTTTTTTTTTGCTCATACACAGTATTGAACGATACATAATTATTATGGTTTATTGTATCCCTGTCCTGATTTGTACATTTACTGTGGGTATTACCCATTTTCTTTTCTAAAAGCCCTCTGGGCTATGCTTATAAATAAAAAATGTGTCAACAAGTATGCAACCATAATATTAGATCAAATCAATGCATGGTGAACAATAGTTGAATAAATAAATCAAACATAATGAACCAGTAATCATGAAATTTTAAAATATGATTTGTTTCAGGTTGTGGATATTATGCATGGACTTGAACCCCAGACTATAGAATCACTGAATCTATTAAAAGCCAAGAAAACACCATTTATAGTTGCATTGAATAAGATTGATAGGCTGTACGACTGGCAAAGCGCGCAAAGGAAAGATGTGAAAGACATCATCAAGTCCCAGCACACAAATACACAGAATGAGTTTGAAACCAGAACTAAGGAAGTTATCTTGCAATTTGCGGAACAGGTATTTTTTTTATTTTCTTTTATTTAGGAAACATACAGTACAGTTACATAGTTTTATATTTTACACAGTTAGACTTAACTCTAATGAACCAGTGAAGTTTCCATATTATAAAGTAATTATATGTAAGGTTATTAATTAAAGTACAAAAAAGAGAAGGAAAAAAACTTAAATAGAAGTTATTTAAAAATTAAAATTAAAGTAAAAAGATGAAGAAAATTTGTAAAAGTAATTAACAGTTAAGAATTAAAATAAAGAATGAAAAACATGCTCAGATGTAAAAATAAAATAAAATAATAATAACATTTTTTTAAAAGGAAAAACATAAATATACACATACATATTTTAAGGGATTCAAAGAAACGATGAGAATAATCTTTAAAGAATCTTTTAATAAGAAAATAAATTTAAGTCAATTTAAAAACATCTTCAAAATTAATGACAAGTATGTATACGTTTCATTTAAAGCTTGTAGAGTCGTTGCCAAATAAAATTGTGTTATAATTTTCTCAAGTTTTGGCTACCACAAGCTTAGCAAGATTAAACCATTTTCGACATTTTGACCATTAAATCGTTTGCCAACATATGTATTTAAAAAATAATGATAACACAAAAAATATCTTCTGTTTCAAAACGGATGTAGAGTTGGTGCAAAAAGTCCAGAGACGGATAACTAAAATGGTTGCTTCTCTGACTAATAGACCCTATAATTTCCTCTTTAAAAAACTTAGTTTAAGGAATAGAGGAAACATGGTGTCCTTATATAGAGTTTCAAATCCTAACAAAACAAAATAATGTGCCATCATTAAAAACAATGTTCAATGTGAACAATTTATTATAGACAAATGTCAGGCATTGTCAAAGTTAAAAACAATATTTTCACATCTAATGTCACGAAGATCTTCTTAACAAACCGAGCAGGTTGGTCGTTGGAACACTTTTTATGCGGATGCGATTACGATTAATGCATTTGTTGGTGTGATTAAGATTCCTGATACACGTATTGTGCATGCACCGGCGACATCTATTGGTAACTACATAACAATAATTCATATTCTACATATTCAAAAATAAAATTGCATTCTCACAGTAAAACAAAAAAGAAATGGACATAAAATTTTACTAAAATATACATATGAAACTATAGATAAAAAATATAAGATTTCCAATGAGGAGATAAACAGTGTCTCAAACCTATTGTACAATCACCTACCCGAAGAAATAAAAAGCCTTGTATCAGTTTTAAAAATACATTCTCAATATTTTTTAAATTAAATCTGATGTTTATATTAATTTTTAGGTGTTATGGAATAACTTAATAAAGCACAAATAAAGAGTAAAGCAACAATTAGGAATTTTAGTGCAAGGCAAAAATCTAATTTTAAGAATATTTTACTGGACTTGATAAAAACATTTGATTGTACTGTGAAACTACGTATTACACATTTTAAACAAATTTTTTAAAAATAAAATCTTAATTGCCCTTAATATGGTATTGTTATTTGACGTTGGAAATTCGGAATGTTCATAAATCATATTTGGTTATCTGTTTTCCAACGGAAAGAAGTAAGCAAGTCATACAACTCACAATTGAACCTATATTATGTTCCTATCAGTTTTTTTCAGTTCTGTTTACTGATGTCCGGGTGTAGAAAACTTTTTTTTTGCACCACAACAGGCCAGGAGACCCAATAACAGTGGAGACCAGTGGAGACCCAATTACAGCAGAGAACACCCAGGCTTTACCTAGGTGTTCTTTCCGGGAATCAAACCCGGAACATTCTGTGCATGAGTCAAGCGTCTTAACCATTACACCACGGAGGCCGTTTGATCATGTACCAAATTTCAGTGTAGATTTAAGAACATAAATATGTATTTTTTTAAATCATACTTTCAAAATATGTGACTAAAATGACAAATGTATATTTTTTAAAATACTAATATTTTTATTGGTTTGTTTCAGGGTTTGAACGCTGCTCTGTACTATGAAAGTCCTGACATAAAAACCTATGTCTCCCTGGTGCCAACTTCCGCTGTCACTGGTGAAGGAATGGGAAATCTTCTAGCACTGATTATTCAGTCTTGTGAGAATTTACTGCACAAACGTCTTCTATTCTCGCAAACTCTTCAGGCCACTGTTCTTGAGGTATATCTCTTATTTATTAACTTGTTTATTCTCCTGGACATCTCTATCTTACATCTCATTTAACAGCGTGGTTGCAGACCCATCCTACTTTCTACCGTGGTTATTTATAACCAGATGAAAATGGTTCTAAAATTAAAATATGTATGAGTAAATCATAAGAACACAATTGTTTATTTTAATTACTTACTATTTATAAATATTGTGTGAATATAATTTATTTGAATAATCACATATATTAAACAAACCATAACGCCGTTTCCCCATAAGTGCAGGCAGAGAGAATAGAATGCCCTATCACTCTGTCTTTGCATAAGGACCTCGGTTTCTCTACATTCGTACATCTCATGCATGCATGCCGATCATTCTGGCTTTTTACATGTCTATCTTCAAGTATTTTATGGACTTAGTCGTGCCATGTCTCTCTCAGTCTTCCTCGTTTTCTGCATCTATCAATATTCACATCGTAAATTCTTTTAGCCGTTCTTTCGCTGTCCATTCAGTCTACATGTCCAAAACTTTATATTACATGTTGTAATAATAAATTTAGTTTAAAATTATGTTTGAACTACATCATTCTGTTTTGTACCTTCTACATTGGTTTGATATATAGGGTGTTCTTTAATCCCTGTCACATCCGAAACCACGATGATCAGTATGAGCAAGAAGACATAATAGCATATAAAATTTTTTTTATTTAGAATGAAGAAAATTTGTAAAAATAAAATATTAATAAGAACAAATGGTTGCTTACTTCTGCAGGGGAGAAGCGAGGGGGGCGCGGCCGCGCGGTTAACGGTGTGTCAGACTCCCCCTCCCCCCTCATTTCTCCCCTGCAGAAGTTAGCAACCATTTGTTTTTTTTAAATATTTTATTTTTTTAATTTTTATTCGTTCTAAAAATGTATTTTAATGTGCCGATATGCTCATACTGATTATCGTGGTTTCGGATGTGGCAGGGTTTTAAGAACACCCTGTATTTAACTGTATTTTTTTTCTTATTCTTTAAATTTATCTTGATTTAATTTACTTTATTTTTCTTACAATACATATATGTATACTTCTAAGTGCCTAACATTTCTCAATTTTCAAATTGCTTTTATTTTGATATTTATAATGTAATTAATCAATAACTTACATCACCGTGGAAAATTTATATTTACTGTTTTCACAATTTTAGTTTCTTCATATTCTTATTTTCTGTATGCAATATATGTAAAACCTGTTGTTTTTTTCCCAAATAAATAAATATTGGATAAATTATTTGGGTATGTCTACTGTCAAATTGGCCAACCCGTTTTTAGGACTAATTATAACTGACTGACTGAATATTGTGCTTAGTAAAATAGAATGATCGCAAACATGATTAAATGTGTGCGAAGGTTTTCACGGTCACTGTTATCAATATTATGTATCTTTTTTGGGTGATACCGTGTATGTTGGATTTGATCCGACGTTTCGGCTACCATTGCAGGAGCCATCTTCACACAGTTTTCCCTGAAGATGGCTCCTGCAATGGTAGCCGAAACGTCGGATCAAATCCAACATACACGGTATCACCCAAAAAAGATACATAATAATGATTAAATGTGATTGAAATAATTCTAATAACATATTTTAGTATTTAAAATATGGGTAGTTTGTATTAATTTATCATAATGTATATTTCTCATGTACAAGTGGAATAAAGAATTCCATCCCGCATGTGAAATAGCATCAAAACCTTGGAGCAGTGTTTGTTGATAAATATATGGCCAAACCATAAGAACACAAATATTATTTATTTATTTTCTTTTTCTTTTACTTTCCTCTAATTTTGTCTCTTTTTCACTCTGTGATAATTAATATAACTTCAATAAATATGTAAAAGAGGTCTCAGGTTCAATTCCCAGCATGGTTGACATGAAATATTCATTTTATAATGTGCTTTTACACTAGAATTTTTCATAGTACCCGCCCATAGTACGATAGGAAGTTGACATTTATCTCCAATTTTATCTACAAAATACAATAAAGTTTTATTGTGAAATAAAAAATATTTATACAATTAGTTTTTTCTAAACATGTTCAATTACAGTTTTACGATGAAGATGCTTAAATTTTTCATACAAATATACACATTTTTATACAAAAATATCAATTTTACTTTAAACCATCTCGATATGTACCAATGAAAATAACATTTATAATTGTGACCCTGGACTGACACCTGAAGCATAAGACTGATCATCTTACCTTCATGTAACAATGATCAAGATACGCTGCGATTGGTTTACCACTGCAGTGCCCTATGCACCATTAGGTTCGGAAAGGGGAATGATGATGATGAAATATGTATGCTTATTTAGTTGACATTTTTAATTTTAGGTTAAAGCAATTCCTGGCCTCGGAACAACCATTGATGCCATCTTGATTAATGGAATGTTGAGGGAAGGAGACACCATAGTTTTAGCGGGTACAGACGGACCCATAGTCACTCAAATTAGATCTCTCCTGATGCCACAACCAATGAAGGAACTTAGGGTTAAGGTAAGCAAAACAAAATAAAATCTGTTCTGTATTTTTTAATCTTAATTAGTGAATTTTAAAATTAAGGTTGTTTTCTCTTTAGAATGTGCTTTTTAAACCCATATAAAAATGTTTTGATTTCTAACTGAATTATTAATTTATTAGGTTCAAAGATTATAATAACACCATTTATTTTATTGCTTTGTTGGAAGAAATCGCCAATGTGCAAAAGTCAAAATCTGCTATGTAAACAATCTTCTATGACCAACTTTTGTTTTTATGCCTCAATGTCCAGAATGTGTAATTAGTCGATTCATCACACAACTCGGAATTTTTCGGGTTGGATCTTTCCGCTTTTCGTAGATCTCTTCGCCATTTACACAGTATGTGATGAAGAAGGATTGGCATGGCTTAACTCAAAGTATTGTATGTTAATCGTTTTCTAAAATATACTGTACACCATATTTCATTGCACTTTGTCTGCCATATGGTTTTATGTAATTTTTGTTCAATTTCTTGTACATAGTTTCTTTATACAAGTGTTATAATCGGCTTAGGCCATATATTTAACCAATAAACACTTGAAGACATGAGTGGATGAAGGGGTCATGTTGCTGCATTTTTTTTTGCATAATTAAAGGTTTTATGTACAGCCTTTTCACATAAAGCCAACTACGCCATCAAAAAGTATCACAAAAACAATTTTGAGAGCGAATGAAGGTGTTATTTTATCAACCATTGTACTGGTGTTCAAAACTTTAATCCCAGATATATCTGCTTTTTGTTTTTTTGAAGACTCATGTCTTCAATTGTATTAAAAATTCGCATACACTTTTGAGGAATTGTCATTTTACACAGCACATAAATTTGATGTGTAGTTACGGTGTGTTATATAGACTTTGGCAATGGAAATTCTGCACTATGTAATCATAAAAAATATTTTATTAAAAATATCTTAGTAATATTTACACACCGAATTTGTTAATTTTATCATTAAAAAACTATTGTTGCAAATTTATCTTTTGTTTTGTACGAATTCTAAATCTACAATTTATTATTTCATCATATCTTCTATGAACAATCCATCGAGGGTCCGGCTCTCTCTCTCATGTTCCTTATGCAGAAGAGCGTAGTGTTCTTTACCATACAATTTAACTACTTCTGCTTAGATCTCCTGACACATCGCCGTCTCCTTGCTTTGTTATAAAGGATTCTTTCAGATGGTCAGTTGTCTACTTGCAACATGAGCTGCTAAGCAAAGTAATTCTAATTTTGTATGGCCTAATATTTTATGAACACCACCCTGCAAAATAAATTAGTGAATGTGCACAATAATGTTGATAATATTGTTTTAATTGTTGTCTTTCATTTTAGAATGCATATATTGAATATAAAGAGATAACAGCTGCCCAGGGTGTGAAGATCGCTGCTAAGGATCTAGAGAAGGCTGTTGCTGGGCTTAATCTTCTAGTCGCACATAAAACTGATGAGGTTGAAATTTTAAGGTACGTTTTGAAAATATTTTAGTCAAAACTTTTCATTATGTAAATAAGCATCCTAAATCAAGTAAGGGTTATCTCTAGAGCCCTCACAAGGCACTGCAGATTAAATAAACACCTTGTCAAAATGAGCCTTTCTTGAACTTCTATATTAAGGTTCTGCAGGGCAGGTGATGAAACACCTATACACAGTTTTATTTTATTTATTTGTAATTTTATAAAACTCTTCAGGATTATCATTCACAGGTTTTAGTCATTCTATGCTAATTTGCTGCTTTATATCACAAAAGTAGCCGTAAAACCACTGGTTAAATCCGAGGATATTAGAGCACTCAGCCCCTGCCTAATGGTCTGATACTTAAAGTACTTGGGCTTGGAGGAGGAGATTTAGCAATATGAGAACACTCCCCTCCACTCGGCAGCCAGGCTCTTTAATGACCCGTCACAATAGATCTATTCTGGTCGCAGTAACGTCGGGAGCCTGTTTTGCACTGACCCCCATTTACAAGAATATGATTTTTTTTTTTTAAAAGAAATATTTTTTATTATTTACTCAAATATTTAAATTTTCAGACCATTTCCTAAAAATCTTAAATAACTTGTGCTGGAAAAATGGAAATTAAGTTGTGGTAGGACCTTTTGTCCGTGAGTCCGTAATACTAGCACGGGACCACAACCTGGTTCAGAAATAATGCATTTTTAAAACTTTTTATGTTTACTAGCAACCAAGATTCTTAGAAACTGACATTGTCAGAATGGCGGTCAAAACCAAAAAACTCTCTTTTTTATTCATACAATAGCACCTAATATAATTGGAATGTAAATCCATCCAAAAATGACTAAACTTCTTTTTTAATAAAC
The DNA here is from genome assembly GCF_059751315.1 of Micrasema longulum. Taxonomy (NCBI): domain Eukaryota; kingdom Metazoa; phylum Arthropoda; class Insecta; order Trichoptera; family Brachycentridae; genus Micrasema; species Micrasema longulum. The sequence continues at coordinate 98,707 of NW_028279772.1, forward strand.
AAATTATTATTCCATTTGCTTTACTTATATACACCAGTCACGATGGGTTGTTTCTGGGGGCTTACAATATTTGTATTTTCTTTCTTTCTTCTTCAACCTTGTTCTCTCCGCTGCTGGATAAAGGCCTTTTCCAAACGTTTCCATTCCTTCCTATCACCCGCTTTTATCATCCATGTTTAACAGGCTATCGAGGCAATGTCATCAACCCATCTTTTTTGTGGCCAACACTTCTTTTGTTTGCCCATTGTCTCCACTATAATCTTGGTTTCCACCTACAATATTTATATTATATTATTATTTAATAATTGAGATGAATTATTTATCAACAGAGAGGAAGTTGCCAAGGATTTGAAGTCAGCCCTGTCAAGTATCAAACTGTCAGATCGAGGAGTCTACGTCCAGGCTTCCACCTTAGGATCATTAGAAGCTCTACTCGAGTTTCTGAAGACGAGTAAAATCCCGGTAAGTCTTTTTCTTTATTTTTTTTACAGAAATTCCCGTACAGATTTTCTGCTAAACCACATCACTTTGCGTATTTTACCTATTCTTAGTTAGTAAGTTGACTATGTATTTGAAAATCATGTTTTTATAATGTTTAAATCATAAAATTACGGTATAAACTAATAAATTCCTATTGTTATAAAATTTATGTGATTCAATTGATTGGCTCCCTGTCTGTTCCCCGAATTACAAATTACTTCGGAGAGCGAACATTAAATTGCGTTGTTCCAAGATTGTTTAATGATCTCCCACAAACCATCATCAACATGAAAAATCTTCAAATTAAAAAAAAAGAACTGAAGAAATATCTTCTTGATACTTTATAGTGCCTGTTTATAAATAAATCTGTAAAATACAAATAAAATAAATGTAATTTAAACCTGTCATAAAAAAAAAAAAAATTAAATAAATGTTTCCTACCGAAAAGTCTTTAGACTTAGTGGGTAACAAATTCTTTTATGTATTTTTTAATTATAAAATAAACGCTGCTCTGCAGCACTGAAACTGAAAAACTGAAATGAAACATCCATATGTTTTTACACATATAATAGTGATAAAGATGTTCGCTGTTTGAATATTCTGCATTATGTCAAGTTACAAAAAATTTAGTGAAAAATAAAGTACTTCTCGCAGAACTAGCTCGATGGCAAGGCGCAGAATCATTTTAAAATATGGGATTTGCATTAAGTATTAATTTGTGGGTAACACATAATTTTCCTATACTGTTATTGAATGGCATTTATGATGCTTTGAATTATTTTTATTCGACCTAAACCGTAAGCTGTCATGCATCCTCATATCATATGGTGAATGCTTTGCGGTTCATTTTATCTTTTTTTTATTTTTTTTTATTAAGTTTTATTCATTATAACAAGTAAATAACATACAAAATTGTATTTTTGTTCCCGCAAAGCCGAAACTTGTCTGCGGGTTACATTACATTTTTTTTTTTTAATTTATAAGTAAGTACATAGTTTAATAATAATTAAAGAATAAGATATATTTATACACTTAAGTTTCACTTGCTGTTTAATAATTTTTTGACTATTTTTTTAAATGAAATTAGGTTTTTTTCTTCGCGATTTTTGGCTGGTATTAAATTGTACAGTTTTGGTACTACACTACCCATTGTTCTGTCACCATAGTAGTTTTTCTGTCGTGGTACCATCAGCTGCTGTGCCGATACTTGTCGGGTCATGATCTGGTGGTTTATTTTGGATTTGAAACTGCAATCGAGGAAGTGATCTGTCATTATCTTATATTGACACTGTTTGTTAATTGGCAAAACGTTAACAAAATCAAATAATATTTTATTGTTGTCTTTTGCCTCATTCTTTATTTTTAAAGGTACGATAATTTTTAAAATTTGTACCTGTAAGTTCAAGACTCTATCCGTATAAGATTTAAAACTTAATCCCCATATTCTTAATCCATATTGAATAATTGGGTCAACTAGCCCCAAGTAAACTAGTCTCAACACTGGGTATGGTATGTATGGTTTTAAATGGTACATGTTAAGTAGGCAAACTCTTAGCTTATTGCAAACTGTTTTGATCTGTTCTTCCCAATTAAAAGTGGAATCTATAATAATACCTAAATACTTATAATTTGATACGTGATCTATTTTTGTGCATTTGCAGTCTTGCAGATTGATATGCAAGCATTCGTGAGTGTGTGCATATATTAACAAATCTTCTTTTGGTCTATTATATGGGGACGTAATGTGTAACGCTTTCGTTTTTTTTATATTTATTGTTAGGCTATAATCATGTGACCATCTTAAAACTTGATTAAAATCCGATTGCAGTTTTTGCTGCGCGTCTATTTGTGAGTCTCCAATAGCAACAATTGCCGTATCATCTGCAAACTGATAGCACAGTGAGTGTTGTATGACATTTGCCATAGAGTTACAGTATATCAGGTATTCTAGGGGACCAATTACTGACCCCTGGGCTACTCCTGTTTTTACTTGTACTTTTTTGCTGAATATGTCTTGTATTTTCACAATTATATTTCGATTTTTGAGATAGTTAGCGAGTAGTTCTTTATACTTTCCTCTGATCCCAGCATCGTCCAAACATTCTACAAGGCGAGAGTGATCTAAGGTGTCGAAGGCTTTAGCATAATCGACGAATATAACAATCACGTGTTTTTTGTTATTTAAGGCTTGGTTTATATTGTTTGCAAAGTCAGACAATAACTGTGTTGTGTTTTTTCTTTTTTGAAACCCATACTGTTTACAATTTATTATTGAATTCTTATCAAGATATTTTGTTATGTTCTGAACCAAGAATGTTTCAAATATTTTATTTATACAAGTCAATATAGAGATAGGTCTATAGTTACAGTATTCCAAGTGAGAGTTTCCTTTGTAAATAGGCCTTATTATAGATATTTTTAGACAATCAGGATAAATCCCCTTTTCTAGACACAGATTTATTATTTTACAAAGCAAGTGGCTGATATTTTCCTTTACATATTTTAAATCCCGAATTCTTATTGAGTCTATACCTGGCGATTTTTAATATATTATTGAATATCACCTGTTTCCAGTCATCCGATGTCAAGTTTTGTTGCACTCTGGCAAAATCAAGGGAAACCTTAATTTTCTCCATGAGTAGAGGTTTTTTTACAGGACTCCTTGTATCGATTCCCTGTTCCAACAATCTCCTGCAAACTGTCATCTCTGAAAATGTAGTTATTCCCGTGGATAAGATCTCTCTGTATAGTTGTTTAAATTTATATTTTGTACAACTATCTAAATTAATACGAATACATGAATAATACGACTTTCGCTCAGAAAAAAATCTCTTTTGTGGCATTGGGGCCATTTACATTTTTCGATGTCCCGGATGAATATATTAAGTTCGCTAAAACGAACGCCATTTTCGGGAGAAGTGTACAAGTTTGGATTTTGTCTATGAGAAGAGACCATTGCAGGATTTATATACTATTAAGCGTGTTGTCTAGATGTTTGTTAAAATTTATGTTTGTGAATTTTTATTTTCAGTATTCTTTAGTACATAATATGCATGATTCCACTTTCCATTATGTTGTATCCCAACTCAACACAGGGCATAAATAAATAAATCCCAACCATCTATCCGCTCTCTAGCTGCAAGAAGTGTTGGGATGTTTATTGTACAGCTCCCTTTAGGTGATTTTCACGAAAATGACGCTATAGAAGTTATCCAGAGTAATAATTATAATATATCTATACTTGTAGTTGTATAACCGTACAAAAATTATTCATGTAAACATCATAGAATTAAGAATAGTCCAGAAACCGCATACGCACATCAAACAGAAGGCTAGTAAACTACTCATAAATGAGTAGGTTTACGTTTCGACCCATTAGTTTCTTTGTCGACGTCGCTCAGTAAGCAACTCCTGATTTGAATTCAACTATGCCGTGTTGTGTCCTTTTAAAGTGTAGAAATACTGCTAGGATCCTAAAGAAACAGGATGCAATCACATTTCATGTGTAATTAGCGAATGAATGTGTATGTAACAAATACATTACTTAAAAATTGAATTATTTTTCCATCTGTCAGATTGTCGAAGAAACAAAATGGAAATTTCTTTAGTGTTGCCAGGGTAATAATTTTTTTTACCCTACTTTGCTCATCTAATGAGAGAACTAATGAAAATTGGATCTCGGATTAAACAACTCCATCATGGACATTTGACCGACATTATCTTTAAAACTTTAAATATTATTGAACATGATATAAAAATATCCGTTTTATGTCAAATAAAATTTGTTTTATACGTTAAGTTCAAAGTTCATTAATTCAATTACTCTTATTAAATGACCCTTTACTTATCTACTCTATTGTGTCAATCAATATTTCCGCGTGCGCAATAAAATTTTAGAGAAATCAACAGATTGCTTTTTTTTAACCTTACATTTGTTTTATAATTATATTTTTTCCTATCGTGCAACATTACGCGGCGGCATCACGAATGCGCGCGGCGAAAGTGAGGCATAGTGGGAGAATGATTGGATACAGTCCGATGTATTCAAATATGATTCTACGCTCCTTCTGGACTATTCTTAATTCTATGGTAAATATTGAAAAATAAAAAAAAGCCATTTTGTTTCGGCCATTAGGCGTGTTAATTTCAAGGCCTTTTTACTGTTGACTGTTGACACCGCGTCAAAAATTACGCTCTTCTAAATATACCCGAATCGTGCTTGGATTGTACACAGTAAACATAAATGTAGGTATTATGATCTACATCGTATACACACGGAGAGTTGTCGGGCGTTCGGTGCGTGGCGCATAAATCATCCGCGCGTCTTTAGTCTTCACGGGCGGAAGCAAACCGAGCCATACTCGCCGACGGCCGCCATATTGCGCTGGCGTGACACGTCCGAGTTTGCATATTCCCGCGCATTCTACGCACCAATCGCCGCGCGCCTTTTCCAAAATGGAATGCCGCGCCTTTTTTGAACGGTACCTACGCACCGGAATGGCGTAGAAATGTTTTTCTGCCATGTGCTTTTTACGTTTTTTATGCCGCTACCCCCGCTGCTCACTGCAAGGATGCAGATAATAATATTATTCATGCAATATGAATGGGCCACGTGTGAAAAATGTGTCATAAACTAAAAATAAACGCAATAAAAGGAAACAAATCCGAATTCCTAGTACTTCATTTTTCCCCTCTGCCCTCAAAGTGGCTCATAGGGCACTGCATTGGCACATTAATCGCAGCGTATCTTATTTATTAGATACATGACAGTCTCACGCTTCCGGTGTCAGTCTAGGGACAATAAAATATTCTAATGTAAAAACACCTTAACAATGTTGTGAGTTTGTCTAAATTTTTGTATACAAGGACTGAATTCAACCCCCCTAGGGAGCTGTCCTTTCCTCTTTTCTTTTTTATCCTTTTTCCCTTTGAGTAATAGTTTTGATTTAAGGTAATTTACAAACAAATACGTTTATATCTATTATTGTATATCTATTATTATCGTCGCTATGATTTTTTAAAGTTTTTTCTTTCTGAAATTACTCCGCATGTGACGTCAGAGGTTCTCTTCCGCTTATTCTCGGTCAGTTCTGCCGATTGGTCCGTCGACGATAAGTTAACCGGATATCTTTCACAGCTCTCTTATCATTGGTTGATTCATATGAACTAGTGACATCGTTCAAAGTAGTTCGTTTTTATTATTTTTTCGTACATCTTCAAGAAACTTAAAATGTAAACCGTAAATGTAAATATGTAAACCGTAAATGTAAATATGTAAACCGTAAATGTAAATATGTAAACCGTAAATGTAAATATGTAAACCGTAATTTTAAATACGTAAACCGTAAATGTAAATATGTAAACCGCAAATGTAAATCGAGTTTAGATAAGTCTGTCTCATAGCAAATTATTAATACGTAACTTATACAGGATGTTCTTTAAACCCTGTCACATCCGAAACCACGATGATCAGTATGAGCAAGAAGACATATTGGCACATTAAAATAAATTTTTAAAACAAATAAAATTTTCAAAAATAAAATATCTAAAAAAACAAATGGTTGCTTACTTCTGCAGGAGAGAAACGAGGAGGGGGAGTCTGATACACCGTCAACCGCGCTACCTCACTTCTCCCCTGCAGAAATAAGCAACCATTTGTTTTTTTAAATATTTTTTTTGTTAATTTTATTCGTTCTAAAAATTAATTTTAATGTGCCAATATGTCTTCTGGAACATACTGATCATCGTGGTTTCGGATGTGACAGGGTTTAAAGAACACTCTGTATAGTACATATTGAATTCGTACTACGTTATGAAACGAAAATCCTAGTAACATCTTGCATGTTTCTATAACATTGTGTAAAGAGATAATAACTTCCTATAATTTATTGACTGAAATAATAGTCTTATCTTGTTTCCTGTTTGCGTTAACTTGACAACAACCAACAAAATATTATATCAACAAATATGCATTAGATTTATTTTTTTAATCTAACAATTTGTAATTCATTTTAGTACTTTTGTTAGAATATTTATTTATTTGGATACGTGAGCAAACCATCTCAGAGACCCTTTCTTAATCTTATCAATTATACTTGTCTCAGATTTACACTCTCGCCTGATTTCATCATTCGTAACCCTGTCATACATTGATTTCCCACACATTCGTCTAAGAGATCGCATTTCAACCGCATTCACTCGGCTTTCATCCTTCAATACAATGAAAAATAAGTTGTACGTGTATACTTATTAACTGAGATTTATTCCTGAGAGACTATTCGCAAAAATTGGGAGAGTCTCATGAAAAATGTCATAGTTATTTCGGCAGTATGTATTATATTCCCGAGACATGCGGGCCATAGTGTGTGGTATGTAGCATTACTTGAAAACAAAGGCAGTTTAGTAAAATAACCAGCTACGTCTATTCATCCATCCATCGCGTTGTTTTTTATCGTGTCCAATAAGAAAATAGCGAAATAACTGTCACTAAATTTAAATTATCTTGTCTTGGATGTGTATGTAATTACGTTGCGAACGGTTGTGTTGTTATTGTATTAACACTATTAGGTGTTCCAGTGTTTCTTCAAGTTTATTTTTATTTATTTATTTATTTTACATAAACGACAGAAATTGCCTTTAACATATATTGAACATAAATATGAAAAAAAAAAAAAAAATACATATATAGAAACATAACAAAAAATTATAAAAATTGCATAACTATAACAATAGTAACAAGCAGGTAAATACATAAAAGCAACCAAAAATAATAACGAAATAAATACATAAATATGAAAAAACAAAAAAGGAAAAAACATTTTTAAATAAAAAGAAAAGTTTAAGAATAATATTGCGAGAGAAAAAAAGAAATCAGACTCGTTTTATAACTATCAAGTCCAGAACCAAATATATCAGCCTTGTCCTCATACTGATTGCCATATCTATGGAGCCTAGGGATAGGCGAGTGCATGTGATAGTTGGTTCTAGAACTTGCAGAACAAAAAGGAGATCTGTGGCGGGTATGTCGACCAGGTACACGGAAACACACCAACTCCAGCAAATCTGGACAGTCAATTAATGAATTGATCACCTTAAAAAGTAATATTAGGTCAGTTAGGATTCTTCTATCAGAAAGTCTTAAAAGATTTGCTGAAGACAACAATTGATTATAATTAAATAAAGCAGCAGGAATATGAAGTTTAAAATTAATATATTTTAGAAATTTCTTCTGGACGCGCTCGAGTGAATCAGAATGTACACGATAATGGGGCGACCAGACTGGAGAAATATATTCTAAACGACTTCTAACCAGGGAGCAATAAAGTGACTTGATTGGTGCGATACTTTCAAATTTATTAGTAACCCTACAAATAAATACCTACTCCAAATGTACCTACTCGTAAACTTACATTAAAATTAGCTAAACTATTGATCAAACATTCAGTAGCTCAATCACAAATAACTATCAACGTGCTGATAAGCGTCGCGATAACAATTTCTCACCATGGTTGTTTATCGTATTCGCGATCACAATGGAACATTCGTGAACACCCAATATTAAATGTCAAAATATTTACGTTTCGCGACGTATAATCCTGCTGCGCAATCACATATTTGAATTTCACCGGTGTAAACATGGAAAATATTCCAAAACTGCTATTTAAAAAAAATAAATTATTATTTATCATGCTATTTATTGCATTTAGCCGGCCGCGGCGGTTGGCAATCCAAATGTCAAGAAAAACAGTCCCCATAGTAATTGTAATTTAATTTTCTTTTTTTGTATTAGATACTCCTTACTATTTTGCAAATGAATAAAAAAAAACTTTTATTAGCATAAATAAACAATACATTCAGTAAAAAAAATTGAACGCTTAAGGTTGAACTTACCAAAAAAGAGCCTGGCTCTTGTGTTTAGCAAGTTTGCAAAATAACATAAAAAAGAAACAAAAAATGCAAAACAAAATAAATAAAAAATTAAACAATTTAAAAATTGAGAAAATATAACACTATTTTTTTAAAAATAAAAACCCAACATTTATAAATTTATAAACACAGGCACATATTAAACATACGTCTTTATTTTCAAAATACAGTTAATGTTAATTATGTCAAGATGCTTTTCTTTAATTTATCCTTAAATTTTTTGTAATCTATTCCTTGACGTAGATTTTGTGGTAAATTATTGAAAAGCTTCCGTCCCATATAAGTATAATGACGTTTGGCCGTGGTAGTTTTAATTATCTGTAGGCATCCTGTTCTTAACCTTCCCGTAATACGGTCCGATGGGAGGCTCTCCTTACGCAGCTGGAGCATACAACACTTTCCGTAGATATTCTCCACTCTTAAAATATTAAATTCTCTGAACAGTTCGGTAGTTGAGAACAAGGGTGGTTTATATAGTATTATTTTAATGATTGTTTTCTGTAGAACTTTTAAGGGTCTAAGCAATATATTGTATTATTTTTTATAGCAAACGCCGATTTTTCGCCAATGAAGTGTATTTATTTACGAGGAAAACAAAAAACAAACCGACACGAGCGTTGACTTAGAGATTACACACGCGTTGACTTATGATTGCGATAACTTAAGCATGTTCATTATTGTTCATTGTGGTCGCTTAAATGCTTAGCATGTTTTTAAGCACGTCGATAGTTATTTATGATTGAGCTACTGACCATAATTAATTCCTGTGGATATAAAAATACTATGTATATTTTTTGCATTAAATAAATTAATTTTCATAATTTGTTTTGAAAAAAATCTTTTTTACTTAATAAATTATTTAGCGTTCATTTTTAGCTCTCACTTCCCGGTGACATGTACTCGCGAACCAATATGCTAACAACATCGATGTCTTTAGCGTGAGTCTTGTAAATTTTAAATATCAATGTATATGTTCCTTATCAAATAGAACTTAATATTCTGTTCATATTGTATTTTATAACATTATGTACCTAGCTGCTTTAAACCTTTAATTGTATTTCTTTAGCTTATTAAAAAAATAGAAATATATATATATTGCTTTAATTTTTTTAAAACCAACTTAACTTTAAAACACAGTTCTATATTTTATTACAGTATATTGTATTTTTTTTTATAATTTATGTTGTTAATACACTCATCTTTTTATTTTTATACCAACTATACTTCTTAACACTGTTCCTTTATTTCGTTCCTTTATTTTATTTCTTTATATTGTGTTTTTTTTTTTTTTTAAATCTATGCTGTTTATATACTCATCTTCTTTTTTTATACCAACTTTACTTCTTAACACCGTTCTATCTTTTGTTGCTTTATATTGTATTTTTTAAATTTAATGTTGTTTATATACTTATATTTTGTAAAATTTTCATGTATGTAAAAGCCTTATGGGCGTGAAAAAATAATAAAATAAAAAAATAAAAAAATAAAAAATGTGTAGCTAGTACACATTTCATCAAATAACTTTTACATCTCTGTAAATATAATAAATACTGTGTTAAGATTTTCGGTATTCCTTCCTTATACGTACACGTGTCCGTTAAAATAATTTATTATAAAATAATAATGACTTATTAGACACAGAAAAAGCATTTTATCAGAAATTGGAGATAAATCACCTATACAATCTAAAACTTACCAATGTGTCGCATTGTCGCGGCGATAAAATAAAAGAGTACCGAATATATGACTGTCGCAAAGACTCTTTACGTCTCACCCTCGTTGCTATAGATATATTCGCGGGCGAGAGAGATAATTTCACGCGTGACGCAGGCCAGCCTGCACCACTGCCACCGTACGCCAGTTGCTCTCGGAACTCCGCTAAGGGTGGTTCGTTTGCTCGCGCTATGAGCTTTGGGTAATGTTTTTTTTTGTTTTTTACCACTATATTTTATATTTTTTTGTTAATAAGTGTTGTTCGAGTCGATTTTCACACAACCAAAGAAAAAATAGCCGTTTATAATTATATTAATTATAAATTGTTAACTTATATGTAGGTACAAATTAACGGAGATTTTTTGTAGATTACCTATAAAAAAATTACAACTCGCCGCTGTTAGACTTTCGCATGCCATTCTCACAAACGTATTTCATCTCTGTTGCGATAAATTTCAATCTAAATAATTAATTAATTCCCAGGGAGTGAAATCCAACCTTGTCTACAAACATTTTGACATTCTCAAAATATAATTGTCAATGATTACGTTTGTTCCACCGTTGAAGATCCGCGGGTCTAGCTAATCCCTGTAGCTTAGTACCTACTCGCACCGTCTGTGTAGCAAGCAGGATGTCTTCTTTTGAACTCAAATATACACTCCGGAAGTGGCTTTTTATAATACGGTTTAATATATCCGCTGTTAATAACACTCGCGCAGCGCTGCCGACGCTAACATGTAAGCTACTTAAGGGCTCCGACACACGGACCCCTCGGTGGCCGCGACTTTTTTAGTGGCTAGAAAACAAACCGTCATGTCAGTCAGTTTTTTCAACAAAAAAAAAATTGAAACGAACGTTTTCATCACAACAGGCCAAGAGACCCACAGCGGAGGATTATAACGCAATACACCTAGGCTAGAGAAAAAATACTAGACATTATTGTGGTCTTATTTGGAGTTGAAGTCTCCGTGCGTGAGGCACGCGTCTTAACTATTAGTAATGGCCCATTAGCCTTCGAGGACCGCCAATATAATGCTAAAGATTATGTTCAGATTTTTTATTGAGAAGTAATTTTATTATTAAGAAGAAATGCGGTGACAGAGAAATTTGAATTACTAATTAATAGTACAATATTAATCAAATTGTAAAAATGATAGTTTTAGCGAATTTTTTAAGACATTTTGAACGAATGCACAGCGAAAGAACGAATACGATCCGAATGTTGATGGATGCTGAAAACGGGGAAGACCGAGAGAGATCAAATACTTGAAGATTGACATGTCAAAAGCCGGAATAATCGGCGTGGGCCATTCCTTTTTTAATTATTAAAAAAAATTTAGCAAATAAATATGGCATGACATGACCATGAAAAGAAAAGAAAAGAAAAATAAATGAAAAACTAAATTAACATATGCTTATATAACCAAAACATGATTTATTTGCAGTATGCATTTATTTTTTTATATTTTTTTAAGTATGTGTTAATCTGTTCCATGCTAATCCAAGACCCCAAACCTACTTTAAACTGTACCAGTGATTTATCCAATGAAGTACATATTATGTACTTCTGGATTACTTTCTTCAGCGCAAAGATGCTAAGCCTACCAGATTTCAGAGAGCTCCTTCGGGCAGCTTTTCTCGTTTGACAACGAGCAAATTTTCCGTGTATGTGGGCACCGCCGAGGAGACTTATGTCCTCAGATGCGGTGTGCGGTATGTGGTGGGCAAGCTGCACCAGTGATTTAATGTTGTGTAGTTCCTTAGTTAGAAGATTGAAGGATATTGGACCAACATGTAAGGAGTGCCTCTGTGCGAACTTAGTTCTGCTTCCTAGAACTGACAGTATTACTAATACGATTTGAATTATTACTAAACAATTCCCTATTCAAGTAAACATATTTCAGGCACTGAAATAAATATAATTTTCTAAAACTAAGGAGTCCACTCTCTATGTATTTCTATCGTGTTAATCTCTATTCTTTATAGGCATTTTAAGGGTAATCTCCTTAACAGAATCCATATCTTCTTTTATCCTTTTCATCCCTCCTAATGCTTTGGGAACGAAATCGTTTTTACTTCATTTAACTCTCTCGTATGATATTCTTTAAATGTTATTATTTACTCGTACATATTTTTATTTTTTCATCTGTTCATTAGTTTGTCCACAAAAAGTGTTATACAGTCGGGAAAAACTTTAATTGGACTCGTACACTATATTCTTGTATGAGTTGTTTATAAATTTGCCGTTCTTCCAAAATTTTTTTTTTTTTTTTTAAACCAACAGTGATATGGCGTTCTATGCTCTGCCTACCCTTATGGAGAAACGGCGTGATGGTTTGTTTGTTTGCATATGAAATTCTCTGTAGCGCTTTTTTCTCTATATTCCAATGTGGATGGAGCTTAACGCTTGCGATTTGTTTCCAATATCATCGATGTTATATATGTAGATAGGATCTAATACAATGTCCCTTGATGTAGATATTGTAGACGTACAGTCAAGGACGCAAATCCCTTCACATCTTTGATAAAAAATTACAAAAAAAGCGCCATTTGTGTCTAAGGGAATATGGCTTTTCTCATCTGACATCCATGGAATATACAAAAGTAAACCAAATTTAGATTGTACCAAACCAATAAAAAATAAGAATTTTTCGGCGTGTTTCTTATACAAAAAAAACTTAGGAAATTATCCTTAAAAAAGAAAACAAAGAATTTATCGGCCTCGCGGTGTGGGCCCCGTTTTCCTACCATTCAAGAGATCTCAGGTTCGATTCCCGACATACATAGTTGACATACAAGTTTTTATCAAAGAGGATTGGTCTGCTTCTCCATTAACTCATGTGTGGCTATGCGGTAACGGATGTCTACCTCGGGTAAAAAACATTTAATAACTCTCTTATTTTTTTAAATAACCAACTCATATTTTTTGTAATCTTTATATGGACTTTTTTACACCAAAATAAGGAAACATTTTTATAAAAAATGCACGGGCTTTTTCTATTAAAAAACATTTTCTTCATTTTGTAAAATAAATTAAAACAAACGAAAGAGATGCCAGTATTATAAGTGGTTTATTAAATTTTATAAGAAAGAGCACGAGAATATAGCATATCAGAAGACCGACAAGGACACTATTAGTTAGGGGCGGAGCTTGAGTGACCGAGAAAACAATACCGAAAGAGTACGATACAGAATTATACCACTTGTGGGACAGAGAACACATTAGTCGCGTGAAGTTTTTTGTAGTATATTGAGCTGACGCTGTATTTAACACACCGTGTTCCCGAAATGTTTCTACAATTTATTCACAATTTATCTGATTTAAATTACTTTTTGACAATTCTTGATGGAATTTCATTGTAATGATGTAATATTTACATACATTTACATATAAGTTATTAATCAAAAATAATTGGTACACTTTCACTCATTTCCACACTTAAGATAATATTTTGATTTCTGTAAATCATCCTTACATTGTATAATATTCGCCAGTCTGAAGATGTCCATTAGAGGATGAAAGCGCTAATTGGTCAAACAAATAAGTGGAAGTGTGCCCAAGGATTTTTGATTAAAACCTTATATGTAAATATAAGTTATTACAACATTACATAATTTATCATGTCGCTCATCCGGTGCAATAACGACATAACTGCAGTGAATATGATTTTATTTTATTAAAGATTGTTATAGTCATAAATTACTTTTTAAAATATATTTTCACAATTTTTTTGAATATTACGTTAGTTTGGACTGTTAATTTGTTAACGGATTGCAAAAAGTTTTCAAAAATTACTTCAAATGATCTTAAAATATACCAATAAAAATATCAATACTTATATTTACGTCGTTGTTGTACTGGGATAATATATTTTTAGACAATTATGGCAAGTTATTACCTGTGGGTGAAAATAAGATCAACTGATAATATATATTTATTATTTAAATTTACTTATCGAAAGACTATTATCTCATTATTTAAAAAAAAAAATCTCAATACTATTTGACATTATTGGTTGATTATTTTAGTTAGGGTTCCTTTAATCATTATTTGGCTCATCGCGTATGATTGATACATCAGTACTCGAGCTAATCGATGATGAGCTTCAGTTTGATGATGACGATGATGAGCTTGATGTTGATATAAGGCTTCTTTTTTCCTTTTCTGCAGGCTTAAATTCATCACCACTATCAGTTAGCGAGAAATCTTCGTCATAATTACAGACATTACTCATCCAATCTCCGTTAATATTTTGTGGTGCTGATGGTCCTCCATCAGTTTTGTGGTCCTGAAAAATCACAGTAGGGTCGTTGTTACACAAAAAAAATTACAAATAGTTTGTCACAATCACCTTTATGTCTACACAGGCACAGACACAAGCGCTTTCGGCAGGTCCCCGCGCGCAACTTACAAATCAGGCGTTGTTGTCACTAGTACTTACAAAATTGTTCAAATTTTTCATTGGCACAAATGCTCCCTGGTAGTTTGTAGTCAAACTATCATTCTGCCGTTTTTGCACCGGATAAAACACGTATTTATAAGACTTGTGACATACTTATCACGGTTTTAAAAAAAAAGTTAGTTGTGTCGTTTTTGCCCCGGATGAGCGATGTCTCGAAATTTTAATAACAAAGAAATTGAGAACATTTAATATGCAAGTGATGAAAGTAACATGGAGATGGAAAATAGAGAAGATGTATTAGACGTGGAAGACAATATTGAGTGTGAAAATACAGAAAGTGAAAATGAGCCTTCCAAAGGAGTTTGAGGGGGGACCAAATTTTAGAATCAGATAATGATAATGAATAAAGAGAAACCGTTTTAGAGGGGAGCGAAAAATCCAGAAATTATACTTCACTACAACCCTACAAAAGTAGTTGTGGATATTGGAGACAAATTAACAAGATAATATTCTTGTATGAGAAAAACTTGAAGGTGCCTGCTTAGAGTTTTGATGGAGCTGATGGATATTGCTTGTTTAAACTCCTTTATTTTTATTTATTTGACACTTTATATATATATATATATATGTATATATATATATGTATAAATATATATATATATATATATATATACATGTAAGGGCGGGCATATTACCTTAAGGCAATTTCTTTCTACCTACTTAAACCGTTCAGTTTGAGAAAATTATAAATACATGGACATATTGAATCTTACAATTTTATACAAAAATTAAAAAGAAAGATTAACAAAATAAACATTTAGTTAAAAAATATATACTTTACCATGAAGAGCGGAGAGGGGGTGGGAAGGAAAGAAGAAGGATAAAGGAACAATTTAAATATTTAGATAGTGACATTTTAATCTTGACTTAAATATAAATAAAGTAACTGTATTATGGATAAAAAAAACACTGATTAGAGAATCAACGATAGAAGTTTAAGAATATTCTTTCCGCGGTCGTTAGCTTTACAATTTGTAGTTTCTAACGTAAATACACGTAAACATAGTGTGTGAAATTCCACCGAAAGCAAACGAACGCTACCGAAATGTTTTTAGAAACGCACTATTCATGTTCTTTCTCTTCTTGCACCAAACCATCAATTTCCATGATGTTGAATTGCCAACACACGAAAGTTCAGAAGATGTAACAAGAAAAACAGGATGGTGTAAAAATGCCCAAATAAACATAGTGCACGTGTTTTTTCTGAAACTCGTCGAAACTAAATCTGCAATATTTATCGACGTTAAAGGAAAACAATTGTGTGTTTTGAGGTGCCCAAAAAATTAATTAAGTAATTATAATGCTTCAGAGTTTTGACTCAATTCTTGGACAGGCTTTTATAATTTATATAAGCGTTTATTGAAGAAGCGATTTGTAATGACATTAAAAAGATTTTTCAACTCTACGTATATTTTTTGAAGTTATAACAAACTGTTGTAAAGTATGTTCAAAGCTTTTTTTAACCGTTAAATCTATTTAACGTTAAATCTAAATAACTTTGGTTCTAACCAAAGTTATTTAATTTAAAGTGTTCAAAAAATTTGTTCGTAACTAGTTTTAAAACACGTGTTTACGTTGTCATTTTTGTGTATGTGTAATTATGATTTAATTATATTACGTATTACGTACTATTATTATATTTCTTACAAGTTTTTTTTTGCTATTTTTTTAGGTATTATTTCAATATTATTCTAAGAATATGTTTTAACAGCGTTTTTATTTATTCTAATAAAATCTAGTATTTATTTGCAATAAAAATTTGATATTCTTTTTTGCATTAAATAAGAGTTGTATTAGCAAAGCATACTTTCTAGTCTCCCGGTTGATCTATTTCCGCTAAATTCAGTCGTAAATGTAATTCGGAATTCAGTCGACAACCAGACGCGAGCGGTAGCACTTGCTGGCGGGATTTTAAAAGGAATGAACACAATTTCTAACTTTATTTTGCATAAATATGCTTTAATTTTATATTTTTTATGTAACATCTTTGAATAAATATCATTTTTAACACATACCATTGTAAATAATTTGGTATTTTAGCTTACATTTCAAAATATCTCGACTTATGCTTGTGGTCACATTGTGTTACCACACCGGCTGCAAAGGGATTATTCAGCACAGTCTTTTAAGAGTTAAAGTGTACAACCTACTTCCATTGTCCGTAAGGACAATCAGTCAGTACTGTCACTGTAAAATCACCATTAAAAAATGGATAATGGAGGTGGGATGCGCACAGATTGATGAGTGAATCAGGCCAAAAAGCTAGAAAGATGTTTTTAATTGTAGTGTTTTTATTTGTGAGTTTTATGTGTTTTTATTATGTTTTATATGAATTCGATATGTATTTAATTATGTTTAATAAGGCATGTTTCAAAGTTATGTCAAATGTCTCCCTTGGCAAGGGACACCCCATTGAGAAACATTATCATTAATTAATTAATTTATTTATATATACGCCTAATGGGCATTTTTAAGGATACAAAATGTAAAAATAGTAATACATACATTGTAAAAGAACATATAATTTTTTTTTAAAAACATGAAATATTCATTTTAAAATATGTATTTACGCTAGAACATTTCATAGTCTTACGCTTCAGGTGCCAGCCCAAGACCAATGAAAAATTGAAGTGTCGAACCATCTTAAAAACATATATTTCACGTTCGTCCTTCCAGAATCGAATCGGGGATCTCAAACATGGTAGACGAACGCGCCAACCGCTACAGTGCGAGGTGGACTTATCTGTACTCGATTTCCCATTTCAGCATTTTTACCTGAGAAACACATCGAGTCGAAAACACTCGTTCAGGATTCTAAATCTATTTCACACATAGGACTTTGACTTCAAAATGTAAACAATTTTTAAATTACTAGTAATGTTAATAAATTTTTCATCATGTCATCGTCATCCACTCACCTAATGGTTCATAGGGCACTGCATTGATAGACCAATCGCAGCGTATCTTGATTATTTTTGTTACATGAAGGTAAGATGATCAGTCTTAGGTGCGACTGGCACCTAAGAGGGACTAAAACATATTCTAGAGTCGAAAAACCCCTTTAAATGTATGTTTCTTATCAACCATGTCGGGATCATCATTACACCACGCGGCCGACAAGTTTTCTCCTTGTGTAAACGATTGTTTCGCCCATGGAATTTTTAATTTACTTGTATTCTTGGTGTTATGAAACTGGCTTTTTTCTTATGTACTAAAATAACCTGTGAGCAACTCGATGAACTTAAACGACTTCAGAATACATGCATAAGGTACATTTTTGGTCTTAGGAAATATGACCACATTTCTGATTATCGTGGGCAACTGAAATGGCTCAAAATTAAACAGCGGAGAGACTATCACTCCCTCTCATTTCTGTTCAATGTACTTCATAGTCCTAACCCTCCTATATACCTGCGTGAAAAGTTTCAACGCTTATTTAGTTCATGGTTTACCTCTTCGTTCTTATACTCAAGGAACTCTCTTAATACCCATCCACAATTCCTCTTTCTTCTCTAACTCATATAGTGTCCATGCGGCTCGACTGTGGAATCATCTCCCATCCACCATCAAAGATTTTACTACAGTATCTCTGTTTAAATCACGTCTGAAGAAACATCTCCTTTCTCTTTCTTAATCTCTCCTCCTTTCCTGTTTCTCCTTTTTTGCATTGAGTAATGGTATATATTTAAGATAATTTATACACAAATACATTTAATTCTCTTTTGATATAATTTAGCGCTTTTATTTTAAAAATGAATATGTTCTGTAACTTGAATTATAAAAATAAAACTTTTATTTTATTGGTTGGTTGGAAGAAATTGCCATTTGGCAATAAGCCCGCCAATGTACAAATAACATTATGTAAAAAAAGTTAAATAAGTAAATAAAAATAAATAAAATTTTCATCATAAATATTTGTAGTTTTGCGTGATTTTATTTATATTCTGATATAATTTCACGTCTCCCTATGGGAAAACCCTCACAAAGCTGTTGAAATCCTCTACATTCTACATATTAAATTATGAGCCCGCCAACGCGGCGCTAAAAATAGTACCCAGGAAACAGAACTCTGGAACACGTAATTCAATGCACACATTAATTTGTATCTACTATCTACAAATTGTACTATCTGTGCTTGACTGCTTGGTACTATTTGCCCAGCTTTGTATTTTGATTATGCGCTAGTGGAGTTGCATTAAAAGGATATTCGATGCCAGACAATTTAGATGAAAATGAAAAAAAAAAAATAATCAGGGAACAGGAAATCAAAATGACATAAATAGACTACAAAGACAGCAAAATAAAATATTTAGATATTGAAAGAAGGGTGAGTGCTGGGAACAGGGTGAACGGTGCACTGAAATCTACTTTGGCAAACAAATGTTTATCGCAGGAGGCTAAACTATCAGTTTACAATGGAGTTCTAGTGCCAACTTTTATGTATAGGAGCGAAGTATAGAATTGGAAAAATAATGAAAGTAGGTTAAATGCTGTCAAAATGCGATCACTTGGGCGAATGTGTGTTAAAACGATATATGAAAGGTGCACATATGTCTAGATCCGTGAACTGTGTAAGGCTTAGATATGCATTATCGACAGAATCAAGAAAGGGGTGCTGCGTTGGTTTGGACATGTAGAGCGAATGGACAGCGAAAGAACGGCTAAAAGGATCTACGATGCGAATGTTGATGTATGCAGAAAACGAAGAGGACCGAGAGAGACGTGGCACGATCAAGTCCATCAAATACATGAAGACGGACATGTCAAAAGTCGGAAAAATATGCGTGCGAGCATGAGAAGATGTATGAATGTAGAGGAAGCGAGATCTGTATGCAAAGATAGAGTGATATGGCGTTCTATCCTCTCTGCCTACCCCTACGGGGAAACGGCGTGATAGTTTGTTTCTGTTGTTTGTTTAGTATATGATCTACCTTATCCAACAACAACTAAAGAACTCTTTAAACAAACGAAACAATTAACTATAACTGAACTCGTTCAACTAGAACCCTTAAATTTTATTCATCACTAAGCCATTTATGTAATTATTGACGAAGAACTTTTTAATACGAGAACATCAGAACAGTATCACATAAAACATTCTAAAACGAGACAAGGACAGGACAGTCGAGACTAATACACTACTGACTGAAATTATACAATAAACTACCAGACACAATTAACAACTTGACTCAGACAACCTTTACAAAAGATTAAAAAAATATTATCATTAACAATAGAATATGAATTTAAAAAAAGAAAAAATATTTTTTTAAATGAATGTAATCCGTAAGGGATTATAAATAAATAAATTTTGAATAGCAAAAAAATAACGTATTTGAACATTGTTTTTCTGTCGCTCTCTCGCAAATGCCTCCCCTAAACTGTGCGAAAAAGACAACTAAAAGTCGGGCTAATTTTGTCTAACTAAAATCGACATTCGGCTGTCCCGTTTTCCGCACCCGAAAACTGAACCGATTCGGTTATTTTTTCAAAGAAAGAGTAGCAGAATGAACTAAAGGAATGTATACTGTACTTTCGAAGACGGTTTATGTTATTAAACACGTTTGAAAATTATATCAATAATTTTATTAAAACGAAATATTTGCGTTCCTACAATTTACCTAAATGTGTCTTTCAATTTTGGCCATTTTCAACGAGTCTCACTATTAGAAAATAGTAATCAAGTTGGGGTAGAGTGGGGCCCGAACCTCGGATCTGTGAGTTCGCAACGTTAGCCACGTGACCACAAACCGATTAAACATTATATTTCTATGGCTGCTTTTAGGTAAAAATCCTGAAGAAGGGAATCGAATGGAGATTAGCCCGCCTCGTTATGTTAAATTCCTGACGGTGAACGTGAAATATTGATTTTAAAGGTTGTTTTAACTGCAATACTTGATTGTTCCTGGACTGTCACCTGTAGCGTAAGACTGACAACATTACCTGCATGTAACTTTTCTATATCTTTGGTCCTAGGAAATATGACCACATTTCTGATTATTGTAGGCAACTGAAATGGCTCAAAATTAGGCAGCGGAGAGACTATCACTCCCTCTCACTTCTGTTCAATGTACTTCATAGTCCTAAAGCTCTTATATACCTCCGTGAAAAATTTCAACGCTTATCAGTTCATAGTTTACCATGGTCTTCGTTCTAACGCTCAATACTATCCTAATACCCATCCACAATTCTTTTTTTCTCTAACTTATATAGTGTCCATGCGACTCGACTGTGGAATCATCTCCCATCCACCATCAAAGATGTTACTACAGTATCTCTGTTTAAATCACGTCTGAAGAAACATCTCCTTTCTCCTTCTTAATCTCTCCTCCGTTCCTGTTTCCTTTTTTTTTCCTTTTTCGCATTGAGTAATGGTATATATTTAAGATAATTTATACACAAATACATTTATTTCTATTTTGATATAATTTAGCTTTTTTTTATTTTCTAATGTTTTGTAACTTGAATTATAAAAATAAAACTTTTATTTTATTGGTTGGTTGGAAGAAATTGCCATTTGACAATAAGCCCGCCAATGTACAATTAACATTATGAACAAAAAGTTCAATAATTTTATTTTTAAATAACAACAAATGATTAATATCGGTCCACCCGTTAAAAACCCAATAAATACATTTTTGAGGGAAGGAATTATACATAAAATAACTCTTTTATGAAATATTGAAAGAAAACTTACCGAGATAAATGCTCATGTATAATTTCTAAGATGAAATTTTTGTAACCTGCGTCGTAAATCATCTTCTGCCACTATGGTTGCATCGTCTGCGTAGCTTGTGATGTTAACGACCTTAGCTCCCTTAGTCCTAGATTTTCTACTTCCTCCATTCTTCAAAGCATTTTGCTTGTGTAATAAAAGTTTTTTGCTTTATGAGTTTATGTATTGTTGTTATATATTTATTTATAAACTTGCATGGTTTCTTTGTTGTTCTGAATATGTTTTGAAAAAAAATGGTAATATTATTTAAGTCACTTATAAAATTAAGTATCAAACTGCCTGCTTCCCCGTTTTAGGAGAGTAAATATTTTTTATTTTCAAAAAATATAATTTAAAAAATATGTAACTACAATTTTACTATTATTATTATTATTATAAGAGCTCACATAAGAATATGCCCATGTGTGCCCTGCTTCCAGATTAAAAAAAAAAAAATGAATGTACCACAAATACCCAAATAATACCTTTATCCTTAAATATTATACGTACATTTAAATATTAAATAAAAAGTTTGTTTGACATTTGCTGTTTTGAGACAATATTTGGACCTTTGTGGTGTAAAATTAGTACAAATAGCTCATTAAATAAAGCGTTTTTTTAAAAACTAATATAGTAGAACTCTCCATAATATTTAGATTTATAAAAATATTCAGTAAATCGTGCTAAAACCTGTATTATCCAGAACACCCTTGAACTGTCAAACAATGAGTCATAGTGGCGCTACATAGTGGTAGAAATGCTAATTAAGGGATATGTTTGGTCTCGTCATGATTGTAGAACAACAATGTGAATTCCTTCAACTTTTTATGAGAGCGGTTTAATTATTATTTTACATGTCACAACTTTATAAGTACAAAAGTACTTGATACCTTTGATTTTACAAATTGATGCTAACAATGACTGTTTTTACAAAAACACCGACAGTGAATTTGAAGTACCTATAGTAATGATGTAATAACTTATATTTACATATAACATATTATTAGAAATTTTAGAAATAAATAGGATAAAAAATAATAGCGATAGAATTTTAATAAATCAGCACATAGAATTTAAAAACTCATTCTTATTAGCCCCCTTAGTTAGACCCTGTACATTGTAATAAAACAATAAATATTTTTCATAACATAGAAATCCTCTTAAAGTACACCGCCAACACGTGTTTCGATCATTTGTCTCACTCTGTTCGATTGCAATATTGCTTATTATATTTTTTTCAACTTATTTTTAAATGTACCTACACTTAAGATAATATTTAGTTTTATATAAATTATCCATACACTGTATAATATTCACCAGTCTGAAGATGCCCATTAGAGGGTGAAAGCGCTAATTGGTCAAAATAAATAAGTGGAAGTGTACCAAGTATTTTTTAAATTAATAATTTAAATGTAAATATAAGTTATTACATCATTACAATGGAATTCCATCAAGAATTGTCAATAAATAATTTAAATGAAATAATGAAGTACCTATGTTTTTTTTAGAAATATTTGGTAAGAACGATTGTATAGACGCACTGGCAAATAATAATAAAATCCAATAATATTGTTTTGGACAGTTTTGGACGTTTGATGCTTTTAGAACGCGGTCTTCAATTATTATTATTGAGACGATTATTTAAAGTCCTCCATCGAAACAACCGCATGTCGTTACGTTTGCGACAGGAAATGTATAATGACTTCCTCTAGCAGCATCTATTTGGCGGTAGCGGTGGGAGAATCGTATTACGGATATACGGATACTCGTAGATAATATCCGAGAAGTAAAAAACTCTTAATTCCGTACATTTCTCCCTGATCGTTTTTATTTTCGATTGTACGAAATTCTTGCGTGAATAAGTATGGAACACGGGTGTAACAGATGTACGATACGTCATTATAATGTATCTTATCCCCTTATTTTCATACAAAAATATCGCGGGTTAATTACTGCAACTAGAATCAGCATTTGCGAGTTACCCACTAAAACATATTTCGTCGTGATCGTAGAACAACGACGGATGAGCGAAAAATGCAACATTGACTTTCTTTTATATTTGATCTTGAAAAGGACATATCGTGGACATACAAGAGAAATTGACCAAGTGACCAAATCAACAAGTTTCAGGGGAGCTATTTTAGTGTTTTTCTAGAGTTCAATTGCTTCTCAAAGATCAGATTTTTCAAGTGGGTGGTTGATAATTGTACATTATATGTACTGTACTTTTAACTTTAATGAAAAGTATAAACGTATTTCAAAAACATTTTTACTTTTAAATAAAATAAAAAGTTGAAAACTTAGTCAATTTTGTCTGTAAAATTTGTCATGAAATTTTGCAGATAAACATTTTTGTTTCGTTCGTTGGGGGAGGTATTATTTTAGTTTATTTTATTTTATAACTATAAATAATGTTTTTGTAATTTAAAAAAAATTATAAAGGGTTAATAAACACAGAAATACAAAATAAATGAAAAACAACAAATAATTAAGAAGTGTTACGTAATAATCTAAAGAATACATTTTATAAATGAACTTTTTATAAAAAAAAAAATATTTGTCAAATACAAAACGTACCTATACTAACTTACTAACTACTGACTCTAATTAACTCTTCACCGGTGACATCTACCTACATGTAAAATGTTACTTAGTCAATTCTTCGGATCTTAAATTTACTAATAAAAGTCACGATGTGTTCTGGTCAGTTGTCACTTGTCAACAATCTGTGAGCTTCTATCAAATGGTCACATATTTTAAAAACTATATATTTTTTTGAAGTGTCGGATTGACTTGGCATTTTAACCAGTCAAGCATTATGCTAACACGATGTCAATAATCTCAATTGCGTCATTTTTGCAAATAGTCACTTTTACTTGTATAACCACGATATAAATGTTTTATATTCCAGGTTTGAAAAAAATAAAATGTACGTACCTAACCCAAGTATTGATTGATACGCTTTTGTACTTATCAAATTGTGACATAAAGTGTCCATTTTTTTTAAACCGCTCTCATGTAAAGTGAAGAAACTCACATGCGTCGTCGTTCTATGATCATGTAGATTTTTTTGAAAATCAAATCATATCAAAGTCATGCATTCAAATCATCATCATATGATTTGAATGAATCTCGACTTGTATATTTGAAGCATTCATGGAGGAAGATACAAATGTGATTTTTTTCTAATGCTGTGGGTGTTTTTAGCAAATTGAAAAATGACGTTTTTGTAACCGACACCATTTTCAGTAGGTGATTAATACAGTTTTTTTGTATGAAAGCGGTCTGGCTGTTTTTAGCAGAACATAGAATTGACCTTACTGCACCTGATAACATTAATATATATTTTTTTCAAAATTGTGGACTGGCTGCTTTCTGCATAACTACGTTCAATTGAAAATCGTTTAACGGGCTATATTGTAAGGTTGTTTGATTATTGATCAAAGGATCATTATTTTTTTAAAGCTTTCCTAATGTGAAATGTTTGCATATTTTTTACTTTTAACCTTTTATTATTTGTATGTAGTAAGCTTAAAGAAGAACTCCTGTACCTTTATAGGTGATTTGCTAAATAAATCAAATTAAATTTGCTAAATAAAATACGTTTCTGCGCTCCCTAGTTACGAGTGCGCGTATACTTCGTGGATACAGCGTGGATGCTTGGACTAGAGAGAGATAATTATTCTGATGCTAAAATAGAGTCAATGTTAAATATTTCTAGTCTACAAAAACGTAGAACTAATATTGACTCCATATATAATATTATCATATGTGTCTAGTATACGAGATTTGGGTATTATACTTGACACTAAACTTTCTTTTACAATTCATATTGAACACGTTATCAATAAATCCTTAAAACTTCTTGGGTTTATTTACAGAAGCACAGCTAACTTCAAAAATATCAATACCCTTAAAACTCTCTTCTGTTCCCTAGTTCGCCCGCACCTAGAGTATTACTTTGTTATCTGGTCTCCATATTATGATGTTCACATCAAGAATATTGAATCAGTTCAACGTCGATTTTTAAGAAAGATAGACTGGAGGTTAGGCTTATCCAGAGACCTATATACGTATAATGAGTTAGAAACTACTTTGAGTATATCTTCTCTTCAAGACCGTCGAAATAAGTCATATTTAAAATTCTTGACTCACTCTTTGATGCGCCTGAACTACTGAGCTTGATACAATAAAATATCCCAACTAAAAACCTCAGAGAAAACTTACTCTTTCATACCGATAAGCATAGAACTAACTATGGTTTTCATTCGCCTATGCCCAGAATTCTTAGGTCTGCCAACAAACATACCAGTCTTGATTTCTTTGATAACAAGTTGTCTTCTTTCAAACGATCACTGAATCAAATTCAATTATAAACACCTCTCTCCCGCTTCCACTCCCACAAAGTCTAGTATAAACCATTGAGTCTTTCTAATTTTGTTATATTAATTTTCTGTGTCCATAAAAATGCGCACTGGGCGTATATATAAATAAATATGTTTGGCATACTAAATGGTATAGTCGATGTTCCATCATTAATAAAATGCAATATTCCGACTCGTAGATTGAGAAACAATGAAGTACTGTTCATCGATCAGCATAGAACAAACTATGGTCTTAATTCTACAATGACACGTCTTTGTCGTATTGTTAAGATCTGGATTTTTTTGGTTTTAGTTTACAACGATTTAAACGAGCTCTAAATAAATAGTCCAGATCTTGTCTTGATGTTCCTTATGTTTGTCAATGCTTCTTTTTTAAAGTTTAAACTATTCTTTTATTGTAATATTTAAACCCTATAAATTGTATACATGGACAATGTCCGTTAATAAACAAATAAATAAATATACTTCTCCGAATGGAATTTATTCAATGGGAGGATTCGTCGTTTCATTCATATTTTTCACAATGAATTATTCCAGCCATGTGACATTTTTCCACGTTCAGTCCCTAATTGAATAAGCAATTCGTTCTCTGATTAGATTTTTGATAATGAAATTCGTGATTTTTCACCACGATTCACCATAATTCTAGACGTTACGACTCGGGGTGGCGTGAAGAGGAAAGAGGGAACGAGCCAACGAACAACCTCACCGTACACCATATCCTAGTGTCCTTTTGGTCGGCACATCCGCCCTTCCAAGTACTCGTTCTTTTATCACCGATTGTACTGGAAATATGCAACTAACTTCTAAAAAGTAACAACTCGAGTTTTAGCAGCCAATGTTTGCCTCAACTCAACTGTGGATTTAAATTTATTTTAACAGAGAGGGAAAACATTTTCGAGAAGGGAATATGGAAGTCTAGGCATTTACAGGGCTCATGACCTGTCATTGGCTGGTTTAAGTGGCCACTTTACCAACTGTGTAACATTCACCAGCCAATGACAAGTCATAAGCCCTGTAAATGCCTAGAATTCTATTTTACCTTCTTTAAAATCTTTTTCTTCTCTGTTGTTTTGCGGTTGCTCTGTGTTTTTTTTTTTTAAAAAGAAATAGTTGCGTTCTTATGATTTACCCAAATATTTTATTTTGAGGGCCATTTTCAACGAGTTGTGGTAGAGTGGAATTCGAGACACTAGCCACAGGACCACAACCCGATTTTATATTTGTAATATGACAATATTAACAGCTTCCCAGGGAGTTGAATCCAGTCCTTGTCTGCAAGGATTCGGATAAACTCAAAATATTGTTGATACTCTCAAACAATCTCATACGAGGTTTTTCTATTTGGAAACTAGAATTAACCCAAGTTTTTCAGGTCCAGTTTTCAGGTCATTTTCACCTTACGTACATAAAAGCTTTAAAATATTCATCAAACCTTTTTATTCATCCGGCTGAACCAATTAGAACATATCGGGGGCTTAGGGTCATAAGGGCGAAACTACAAAAAATGCTGTTTTGTGTTAAGTACTAATCTGAAATCCAAACAAAATATCCTGTTAGTGACAAAAAGATGAAACTCATCCGATAAGTAGTTACCTGTATAAATTTGTGAGAAACTACAAATGAAGCATTTTGTTTAAAGTCAGAAGAATAAAACACCTTTTACATCATTTTGTTAATTTACTAATGTAAGCGCAAGTTAGGGTCATATAGACGAAATCGTAGTTTCATATTTTTGTCTCTAAAACATTTTATGCTCTATTAACTGTATTTTTTATTTTCTTTATTTGTTACCCTTAAAAGACAGTATTATTTTTTGAAAACTGTTTTATCATTTATCTCAAAACTGTGTTTTTGTAGTTTCGCCCTTATGACCCTTAACCCCCGATATTCAAACATTGTTGAATTAACTACCTGGTAAAAAAAGAAGTATAAAAATTGGAAAATTGTTTTTAGGCGTTGTTGCCTAGTGGGGGATTTGGCTCAGCCGGATAAATCTCACCCACGTGCTAAAGGTTTCAGCTCTTATACTTCACAAAAGTCAACAAGTGGAAGAGTTGAGGAAATGTGGATGTTCAAACATGGGCAGAGTGGTGAATGTTACACAGGGTGTAAAGTAAAGTGGCCACTTAAACCAACAAAGGCCGGTCATAAGCCCTGTAAATGCCTAGACTTCCATATTCCCTTCTCAAAAATGTTTTTCCTCTGTGTTGAAATAAATTTAAATATAGATAACTCCCTAGGGAGGAAATCCAGCCAGTCGCAAGCATTTGGACATACTCAAACATTGTTGAATCAACTGTAGATTATTTATTTATTTATGTTTATTTGGGAAAAAAACAACAGCTTTTACATATATTGGATACAGAAAATAAGAATATATATATAAACGAAAATTGCGAAAACAGTCAATATAAATTTTCCACGGTGGTGTAAGCTATTGATTAAGTACATAATCGGTATCATAATAAAAGCAATTTAACAATTAATAAATGTTTGGCACTTAGATTTTGCAAATAAAATTAAAATACATGTATTTATATATTCAGAAAAAAAAATTAAGTAAATAGAAACAAGATAAATTTAAATTTAAAGAATAAGAAAAGAAAAAAGGTTATATAAAAATAATGTAAAAGGTACAACATATAATAATGAACATACGAGTACCTACCTACATAATTACTGACATCGTGTAATTTAGCGGGTGTACTGTCTATAGGGAATCTTCTATATTTCACATAGGATAGATGAAAAATGTCTGTGTGACCGGAGAGAACAGTATTATAATAATGACATGCTCTAAAGAAAAAGTCGTTTTTCCTCGAGTTAGTCCTAGGTACTGGCAAATTAAATGTAGTATGGAGTAGTATGATATTCTTTCTACAAAAAAATACTCCAGTTCCGCGCTATCTTATTACTAGAGTATCATAACAACTTGACAATCGTAAACATTTCAGTTTTATTGGATTTAAGTGTGTCTGTTTTTGCCTTAATAAAATCAAATTATATTATTCCGCAGTCGTTTATTACGCTCGGCGCGTTGAATTTTCGGTCCTTCGACTATTGCAAGACGCCCACACCGCGAAATATGCGTACCTTTTATTTTCGCGTCTGTTCCAACGGAAGTCCGACTCGACGTTCGCGATTTCCCGCACGACTTTGACAGCTCCCGGAACAATCCATCATCGAGCCATTCGGACGAGACTCGCGATACGTTCCTAATAACTGACCACCGCGGTTTCACAATGCGTTCTCGATGATAGACGTCCCCTCGTTTAAAGAATCATTATTCCTAAATGTCTCAATATCCTCGATATCTATGAACGCGGGGCGGAAAGGCAAAGAAATCAAAATCGTTTCTCGGAAAAGCCGGACACAATGCTCGGCTGTCGGAGTCGCTCATTTATGCGCGGAGACGCCTGGTGAATGAATAATTCTTTTAGAATTATAGCTACCCTCGTATTTATAGTCATCGGCTCACTGATGAACAGACTTGCAATTATACTTCTCTGGACGCCATACTTTTAGTTGCAAATTTAAAAAGAACTTTGGACTTTCGTAGCAAGGCATGCAACATCAATGCAAATTATGTTGATGTTTATTTTTCACCTTAAAAATGTTTACTTTGATGTTAGTTTCAACATCGAGTTTTTTTACAAGTCTTCAGAAACACCAATGGACTATTAATATTGCGGTGAAGAAATAAGGTAGATCGTTTCGTCCTGATATCAGGACTTGACCAGCTAATGAATAACCATTAGTGCTCGTTTCTGATTGCATTCACGCAGCATCCTCTTGTGTCGGGATTTCGGCTACATCTGTAAAAGATTTCGCCACTGATAAAATCGTGAGATGGTTACGTTAACTCAGGATTGGATAAAAACCACGTTTTTTATTACATATTACGTACAGCGAATATGTCCTTTTCAAACTCAACGGGCTTGCGTTTGGTATATTTTATTGATGCATAAATAAAAGTATTTTCTAACTGAAATTTACATAGATTTCTCTAAATATGATTATGTGAAAGTATCGATATGAATTATTCAACCGGCCTCGTAGTTTGTAGTTATAATGTCAATATTTTTAAATATTTAATTACGCGCTATCGTAATTAAATATTTAAAAATATTGCGAAAGTTTGTAGTTTGTAGTAAGTATTTAAAAATGGAAATAATATTAAAAATGAAGAAAATTTGTAAGAGTAATTGAAAGTTAAGAATTGAAATAATGAATGAAAAACATGCTCAGATGTAAAAATAAAATAAAATAGTAATAACATTTTTAAAAAAAAAGGAAAAACATAAATATACACATACATATTTTAAGGGTTTCAAATAAACGATGAGAAGAATCTTTAAGTGAAATATAAGACAATAAGTTTAAGTCAATTTAAAAAAACATCTTCAAAATTAATGACACATTATAGTAAGAGCAGCAATATATTGATTTTATATACATATATAATATAAGTAATAAAAAGTAGTTTAAAAGTAATGTTTTGTAATGTTCGAGTAACATATTAAATATTTTGGGGCCCAGAAACCTGAAAGTTCTTTGCCCGAATTCAGAGTTTGTGGTAGACCACATGACCCATCCTTTAGTTTGACTTCTGATAGTGAATGATGATGAATTGAAGTTATTGACTAGGAATCAATAGAAGTGGTTAGTACAGTTTCAAACGTTTCTCGGTAGTTAGTGTAGTTAGTGTAGTTAGGTAGTTAGTGTAGTTAGGTAGTTACTGAAGGTGCATCGTTCGAGAAGTAGATAGATCATTCAACCGGCAGTCTCGCAGTAAAAGAATCAGCGAAGGAAGTTGAATAAAATGGAATGCACGTTACTCTCGTGAGAAAAGATTAGCTGCGAACCATGATCGGGCAGTTAAATCGGTAAAATACTTTTAATGAGTCTACAGCCATTTTTAATTATCTTTGTAATACTGGTAAAAATAAAAATTATGCCGTAATATAATTTTTTTATTTATTTAATTTTACAATACGCCCAAGGGGCATTTACAAAAAATATACAGGTAAGTACAAATATAGTAAGTAATAATTAAAAAAATAAACAACGCTTTTTTGTATACACGTAGAAACAATAAAAAGCATACTGCTATGCAAAATAAAAAGTGAAACATTACATAGTAAAAAAGAAAAAAATATGGATATAAGGAAAGTGATTGAATTGAAAAGCAAATTGTAAATAACTTGTAAAGAATTTAAACAAAACAAATATATGTATACATATATAAAAAAAATTGGTATTAACAAATTAATGTTAAAAACAAATAAAAAAAGTGAGTTTACAGTAAGTATATATAAGATAATATATGGTATAATATATGGTACACAAAAATATTTGATACATTAATTTCAGAAAGAGATAGGATAATAATAATACATCAAAAACAGAGAAAAAATTGCATGAAAAAAAATGTTTTATTACGACATTAATAATTAGTTTTAAACAGTGCATTGATTGTAGCTATATATCCATCTAACGCATAATGCTCGTTTGTTTAAAAATAATACTTTCAATTTTGTTTACCTATGAATTATTGTCCCTTATCAGTTGAGTATTTTCACAAATTGGGAATGACATTAAAAATATATTGAATATTACTAGCGGATTCTTACGATTCTAATAATATAACTATCTATATTATAAAACTGAAAAAACATGTGTGTGTTTGTCTGTTTGTTGAGTGAAACAGCAAGTCGTAGCGACGTAAAATGAGGAAGTCCAGTTTTTATTTTTATTTATGTATCTTATTATCAGCGCTATGATTTATTAAATTTTTATATTTTTTAGTTTACTCCGCGTGTTACGTCTCGAGTTCTCTTCCCCTTCTCAGTCAGTTCTACCAATTTGACAGTTGACTTACCGTAAACCGGAAATTCATCACAACTCTCTTACCATTGGTTGATTCATAAGAATTCATGACGTCGTTCAAATAGTTCGTTTTTATAAAAATTATTTATGATTTTTTTTCCATAAATTGTCAAGAAACTTAGCCGTATAATTTAATGCTCTAATTTTTACCGCGCGTAAGAAAACATTTTTTTATCCAGTTTCCCGTAGTACGGCTGAACTAGCTCTTTTGGACACGTCATTTTAGAGGCGATTTGTAGGTCAACTGTGATATTTTTGAGCTAAATTTTTCTCGGTCTCTCTCGCAAGACTCGAACTTTTTGACATGCCTCTTACAGTATTAATTATATAATTCTTCTGATTACTCTAATCTTGATAGATATTTTCCGATTATCGTTTGCATTAATGGATTGAAGAAATGTAGTTTTCAGATACTTTGAAAACAAAAATTACCGGTAAATGCACAAAATTCAACAATCAAATAAATCTTTTAAGTTACTAAAAAATTAACAGCTAAAAATACATTTTTAACTTTGAGTTATTTATATTACTTTTGTGCCCTTTTTTTATATATTGAGCATTGTTAACATTGTGTTAGAACTTCGAACTATTTATTTATTAAAATAATATGATTCACTAAGTTTACATAACGAATTGAATTATGCCCACGTAGAGGTATGCGTGATTTAAAAAAAAAAAAAAAACATTAAATTATAAGTAATTCAACAAAAACGTTTAGGCAAAGCTCTATTAAGTCGATTTTATTGTGTTCTTTAATAAAACAATGCTTATTTCACAAATTTAATGATTGTTAATGGTACCTCGTTGCTATGTATACCATTTTACGTTTAAATAAAATTCTTTTCGTCGTTTGTATGGTATAATATGACAATGAGTTCAATGGTTTTTAAACATTTTTTATTATTTGTTAATTGACTATTAAAAAAAGCCAAAAATTTTTTTTTTCAATTTTTGTATATCGTATTATCAGCGATACAATTTTTTGACGTTTTGGATTTCTGAAATATCTCCGCGTGTGACGTCATAGGTTCACATCCGCTTATTCTAATTCAGTTCTTTCTATTGGTCCAGAAACAGCAAGCATATCGGAAATCTTCCGTAGCTCTCATGTCATAGATTAATTCATATTTATTTATTTATATTTTTTGCTTACAAACTATAATTAATAATAAAAGTAATGTGACCTCACTGTGGTTTCCCTTGCTGAGGACACTTAACAATATACTTTTTTAAAATTTTATTTGAGAATAAACAAAGAAGACTAACTTAAAAAAACGAAGATAATTAACAAATATTCAGACAGTTTTAAAAACAAGGTATTTATGTACATCTGTATTATTTATATTACAAAACACACAATGAAAATAACAAAAACCCAACATAAGCTATACACTTGTGGAGCAGTTGATTTAATATTGCTATGGGCGAATGAGACAATCCATTTTACTTCTACCTAGCTCCACTATCCATTTTTTATAGACTTTTTAAACATTTTCTTGTTACTAATTGTTTTAATAGATAGTGGAAATAGGTTATAGATTTTAATTGGATAGTACTCAAAATCCATTTGTCCGAAAGCCAGCGACGTCATTTAAAGTAGTGCGTTTTTATTAAAATAATTTATATTATTTTTTTCGTACATTTCAAGAAACTTTGCTGCAAAATTTAATGCTCTAATTTTTACCCCGCGCAAGAAAGCATTTTTTGTATTATTAAATGCGACTTTATAACGGGTAAGTTGCATACGTTTTTAATTGGTTTTTACGCTGCATTTTTCCTGATAGTCATTTTGTATTTTCGGTGAGTTTGGTAATAAATTATTATCATTTAAATCGCAGCAAATTTCATCGAGAACAACAACAGTCGGCCATGCTTCAAATCTCTGGAACTTTTTTCTCTATCCGTTTCCCGCGCGCGTTTTTTGCCGCCACCGCAAACTCCGCTGACAGTCGACAAATCCCAATTTCCGCCCGACATTAATTTATCACTTCAATTATTCCGGATGGTCATTTGGAAAATATTGCTTAGCGGCAAAACGATAACATTATTCATCAGAAATAAAAACCTGTATATCCCACATCGGAAAGAATAGGGTCGCAAGTGCAAATTTTTGACAAATGGACTTAAGTATGCCACCCGATAGAAAATTTTAAGCTCTTTTTTTTTTAAATAGAGTTAAATGTTATAAAAAATGCCTTAATTTGAATGCGTCATTTTTAAAATTAGCGTTATAAAAGGAAAAATTAAATCATTAAGGTTACAAATGCAATATCCAGTGATGTGTTCATATAGAAAAGAATAAAAAAAGTTTTATCTGAAATAAATAATATGTTAATAAGAACACCATTAAAGAAATTATCCGTTGTTTTCAGTTTCCATTTAACAATGGTTAAAACATTTCTTTTAAATCTATTTGATAACGGTTAATACATTTCTTTATAATATACAAGCTGAACCCGGCAATGCTTTGCTATTGCTAGAATTGAGTACATACTCGTATATACGAGTACTTTAAATGAACTCAACCGAAAGTTAGATATCAATTATTGTGTTTACTCCAAATTAGATATGTACGTATACATTATTATTTTTGTGTTTCGGTTTAAATCAATAGGGTATTTTCATAAACTGGGGATATGATTTTTAATGTATTCAGTATTTAAAGAATATTTTTACGATTCGAACCATATTACTATCAAAATCTAAAACGAATGTTTTCATTTATAATTTCCTATTTAAAGTTTGATAGAAATAAAACGGCCCGTAACTGGCCAAAAGGGTTGATGACGTCACGCGTGACTTATATATCCTACGTTCACTCAAATCCTATACTGAGATACTCCGACGCGGGCGGCTTGTGGCTTTTTATTTGTTTTTTCTAGTTAAATTTCGTCTTTTCCTTTGTTTTTTTTTTGTTTTCATTTATAAACATCCATAGCATTATGACTAAAATTGGTTTTTTACAAGGAAAGTCCGATAACTTGCCCAAAATAGATATAATCATGATGGGTATTTTTTTCTCATCCAATACAAACTTTTTAAGTTCGAGTATAGAAATGTAAAGGCCGTAAGGTAAGCAAATATATAATGTTTGCTTCCAGAATGTATTCATTCAAATAGTTGTATTATTTACATGTACTATAAATATATTGTTTAGCGTACATTTAATGCAAAAGGGAAGTAACGTGACTTTGACACAACATAATCCATAAAATACCATTGCTTGTAAACATCTCTGTTGCTCGAGTGCATGTTAATGCCTTTTTTATTAAATGTGATTTACTTATTAATATATCAGCTAGGGTAAATTACGGAGACAGTGCCATAGATTACATTCAAGTAAAACGGATGGGTGATATTTGAATGGTAAAAGGTCGAGTCACCCCAGCAGAACTTAAAGTTAGAACCAAATCGTACTCGGTGACGTTGATTTGCGATGAAGTATAGGAAGTAATAGATTCCTGCAAGTGTGAAGACTGTCCAGCATCTCAAGGTCAGTTGCCATTTTGTAAATGCAATAAATTTCACAAATAAATAAGGTAGGTTTTCATACAGGATTTTTTTTGTAATTTTATTTTTTATTCATATAGAAAACCGACAGTTCCACAAATTAAACCAAGTAACATAAGTACAGAAATATAATACAAATATAAACAATAACGTTCAAAGAATAAACTATTTTAGTATTGTAGTACCTGTCAAGCTTTACAAGTGCTAATTTCAGTACCTACTGTTAGTAAATGATTATAGTCTACAGTCTACACCATAAAATATAGTATTTTGTACTGAACAAGACCTACGGAAAAAAGAATAGTGGTTTGTTTTTTTTAACATCTTGTTTCATAACGTTCAAATGCGTTAAACCATTTTTTCATTAGGTACTAGGAATGGCGAAAAAAGCTTTATTTTGCGTCTTCACCGTAGTGTTTGTGCACATCGGAATTAAACAGTACTTGTATCTTATAACTAAAGACATTTTATGCGCGTTAATTAGTTAAAACAACCAATTACAACAAAAACAACACGTAGGCTATACAAATTCGTATGAATTTGTTTGAACGGTCAGTCAAATTCGTAACGCGTGACGTCACAAGCCCATACGGCATCCGAATGTTCGTTTTGGCGCCAATTCAAAGTATACGTTTTTAAACCGCTCTGAAAAATTAACGCGTGGACATAAAAAAATAAAAACTGTACAGTTACTATCGTAATTTTTTTTTCTATTTTTTTGCAAAATAAAAAAAAAACGTGAAAATACCCTATTGTGAGGATAGAGAATTTTCATAAATAGGTATTCGAACATTAGAACTTGACTTAATAATGCTTTTATGTAACTATAAAAAGACGTTCTTAAAAAAAGCCATCGACCTATTAATAACTATGGCCTATGCCCAAACGGTCAGTCCTGCCGTGCGCGTATTTAGTCGTTCTTTAACCGCCAGCCGGGTTTTGACGTGAGCTTGACATTTAATTCGAAACCAAAATGCATGGTTGTGTCGTAGAAGCGTGTAAAAACTGTTTGGATCAACGTAATAAAGATCGTGTAACTTTTCATTGGTATGTAGGTACCTAGGTACTTGTTTATGGTTGAATAACAAAATTAAAAATAATTTATTTTTCAATATTGTATTTAAGTAGGTATTAGGTACTTGTTTATTGTTGAATTTAAAAAAAAATACTTAAAGAATTTAAAAAAAAAACTTAATTATTTGTCATCCCGGGAGGTAGAGTGGCGCGCTGGTCATGCGAGTCCTTCCGGTCTTCAAAGAGAAGACAAAAGTCTATTCTGCCACTTCCGTTTCCGTCATGATAGGTTTCGCGGGCTAAAATAACATAGCAGGAAGCAGGTGAATGCGGAAGTTTGTCCAACCGGGAGTAAGTACAAAACATTTAATAATTTCCGCTTCGCGTTAGGGGTTGTCGGTTCAAACAAACGGGCGATATTTGAACTTATTTGAACTCCCATATTCCCTTCTAAAAAAACGTTTTAGTCTCTGTTGAGATGTTTGAAATGTGTTATCATCGCTGGTAATATCGAGCCATGCTTGCAAAACATTTCCTTTTCTCAATTAACAAGGAATACACTTTGGGAATCAAACTATGTTCCGATATCAATAAAATAAATATTCGAAACAAAACTTGGTTCTCAAAGTATATTCCTTAATAATTAAGAAAAAAAAATGCTCCTGTCGGTTACGATGTTTTGCCGATTATGGCTCGATATATCAATCAGTAATCAATCAGCTTTCCTTACTCTTTTAATAATACCCCGATCTCTATAACACATAGTCAAATTCGCGACCTAGGTGTTATTATTGATACGAAACTAATGTTTAATATTCATATTGAATCAGTCCTAAAAAAAACATATAAAATGGTCGGACTTTTTATGCGAATATCAAAACCTTTTAAACATGCAGAGACATATGAAAAACTCTACAAAACATTTGTTCGTCCCCAGGTAGAATACTGTACTCCTATTTGGTCACCTTACTATAATGTAAGTATTAATAGACTAAAAAGGGTCCAACAATTTTTTTTTAAGCAGGTCGACTACCGGTTAAACATTAACTTTTCTAATCATGCTGAAAGTATGCAGTACCGTGGAATAAACTCTCTTAAAAATCGAAGAATAATGTTGGACCAGTTATTTTTATTCAAATTAATAAATAATAAAATTGATTCTCCTATCCTACTAGAAAGACTTCCATTCCGTGTGCCATCTAGACCGACAAGACAAAATCTTTTGTTTTACACTGAAAACGCGTCAACAAACTATTTTAAACAATCTACAATACCTAGAATATGCGACCAATATAACAATATATTTAACGAGGCTGATATTTTTTGTGACAATGTATGTAAATTTAGGTAAAAAATTATAGAAATTTTGAGAGAAGCAGACATTTAACTTTATTATTATTATTATAAAAATATTTTTTCATCTCGTTTCTTTTACATTTATTATATTGAACATAATTTAAATTATTGTATTAAGTGTAAACAATTTTGTTCGTGTGTGCGTGAGTTTCTTACACTAATATACAAAGAAATTGGCAATATATGTGTACATACTGTTTGTTTACCTAATAAAATAAATAAATAAATAAATAGATATATTACCAAACGTGCTACTAACATATTTTTTAATTAATATTACATTTCTTGTCTTACGGTGTTTTTTTTCCCTGTATCCGGGTGGATGAAGAATATAATTCTGTGTGCGAAATAGAACCAGAATTTCGGACGAGTCTTTTTGACTCGATGACTGCTCATGCAATCGCGCGGAGAAACGTCCGACTCGTTGTATAGTGGTTGGCGCGTTCGCCTTCTATGTTTGAGGTCCCGGGTTCGATTGCCGGGAAGGTTGACACGTAATATTTGCTTTCAAATATGGTTTTCTATTGAAATATTTAATTGTTCCTGGTCCAACACCTAAAAAAACCTAAAAAACTGATCATCTTACCTTCCTGCAACAGATAATCGAGATACTCTGCATTTGCAACGACGCAGTGCCCGATGCACCACCGTTAGCGGATAATGGTTTGGTGATGATGATGATGTCCTATGAACAAAATCACGTTTACTGTATCGATTCATTTGTCGATAGTCAATCACGATCGCGTGGCAGATCAACAGGCGAGTACTGTAACAACCGGGCTATATCGATATTGTTGCTGGACACGAGCCGTCAAGTGGTTTCACGTCGAGTTGCGAGGGAAAGGTTTCGGGTTTGAACGTAGGAGGCGGCGAAAAGTGCGTGAGAGTTGTAACATATAACATGTCTGTGATATGTATTTACATTATTATTATAGGTCGACACCAACGCCTAAACTTATCTTTGAACGCTTTTATGCATTCGGTATAATTTTAAAATAACTTAACTTACTTACTTATTTATTTATTTTTATTTGGGAAAAAAACAACTGTTTTTATAAGTATTGGATACAGAAAATAAGAATGTATGTAAACGAAAATTGTGAAAACAGTCAATATAAATTTTCCACAGTGGTGTAAGATATTGATTAAGCACATTATCGGTATCAAAATAAAAACAATTAACAATTGTTAGGCACTTAGAAGTTGCAAATAAAATAAAAATACATATACTTATATACAGTTATAAAAATAAAGTTAATAGAAACAAGATCAATTTAAAGAAAAATAAAAAAAAACGCCATATAAAAATAATGTAAAAGGTACAAAAATATAATAATGAACATACAAATACATACATAATTACTGACGTCGTAAAACTAAACGGGTGTACTGTCTATAGGGATTTTTCTATATTTCATATAAGAGAGATGAAAAATGTCTGCGTGACCGGAGAGAACAGTATTATAATAATGTCATGCTCTAAAGAAAAAGTCGTTTTTCCTCGAGTTAGTCCTAGGTACTGGCAAATTAAATGTAGTATGGAGTCTTGTTCTGTTGGGTACAAGGTATTCTAAAGAACTAAAGACAGTAAAGGGCAGTCTACGACTTGAATATTTGATCTGCAATCACTCTTCTTTACTCCAGAGTTGAAATGCATTTGGTGTACAGTGAAATTTATATTTTATTAAATGAATGAATCTCTTCTGTATCCTGTCTAGGTTTATTATATATATTTTATATTTTTATACATATTTTAATTTCTATCTTACTATGTCATCTTATGACAATTATCTCCCGCCTCGACAGTCGATCGGCTAACCGTGTATTTTTGTTTATTTATTTAATTTGAAAATTATTTATAAACCCTTACGGAATAATATATTGAGTTTTTCTACTGAAATTTTTTGGTGGAACTGCATTTTTAATTATAATAATAAAAATACGTAAATAGTTTTATTCCACTTTTATTTATAATTTTTTACCAGTGACCGGGTTTCGTCGTGACCGCCATCGTCAGACCTTACGGAAAACATTTATTTAACAAATTATTTTTCTTTTTCAATTCATATTCTATTGTTAACGATAAAATTTTCGAAACAAAATCATTTTTTGTAAAGGTTGTCTGAGTCTATTGTTAATTTTGTCCGGTAGTTTATTGAATAAGTTCAGTCCATGGTTTATTAGTATTGACTGTCTTTGTCCCGTTTTGGAATGTTGTATGTGATATTGTTGTGTTATTCTCGTATATTGTCCGTGTTTACTACAATTGTTTCCATGTTTTAGTTCTTTATCTACAATTACATTAGTGGCTTATTTATTAATACATTTTAACGATTCTAGTTGAAAAAGTTTGATTACATTTAACTGTTTAGTTTGTTTAAAGAGTTCTTTTATATTATATATAAATATATATATATATTTGTATGTAATAATGTTTATTTGTAGTATTCTTCATTAATGTGCATGCTTCTAATTTTCATTGTTTTGTATCCCAACTTAAAACAGGGCTCTTGGTCTCATAGAATTCAGGGATACGTTTTTTTTTTGCAATATATACCTTTATATGAATAAATAAAATAAAATAAATAAATAAATTATTACGTCGCACATTTGAATGAAACATAAAGATTAGAGAGTGATAATTTTGCACACACCAAATTTTTGGCTGGCTGCGAAACTATTTTATCTTCATTCTACAAAAAAATTCTGGACAGCACTTTAATAAAGAGCAATATAAAAGAATGTTAAATACATACTCAAAATTAAATATATTTTTCACCTAAAATACTTCTGCCCATATAAAAATTACCGATAAAATATCATCATGGTCATGTCCAAAGGATAGTCACTACCAGACTCCCTTATATTGCACCACAAAATCAACCCTACGGGACTCTTCATCGCGAAATAACTCCCAAAAGAAGGAAGAACAGCTGGGAGTTCACCTCATAGAAGACACAACCCTCCGGAGAATAGACCAGAGCTCTATATCAAGGAAGAATAAGTAAATAAAACAAATTCTGCTCAGCGTAAACAATACGTTGGCGGACAGGAATTGTAATAAATTCGTAAAAAAAAAAGGATAAAAGTCCTGCAATCAGCCAACGAAGTGTGCAATGTTTTAAAATTTCAGCACAAATTGCATTATTTATCCATTTCCTCGAGTCGATTTCCATTTCCTCGGTCTGGCCGACCAGTCAGCCAGCAGCCAGCAGCCAGCAGCCAGCAGTCAGCAGTCAGCGGTCGCTTGCGGCGTGATGGCCGCGGACCGGACGCTCTATTTCCACCGCGCCCAAAATAGCCGGCCCATCCGTTTTGGACAAGCCGCGCGAATAAATACACGGCTTATTTATAAGAGAGCGATTGCATATGCATCTATTTTGATCGCGCCTCATCAAGAATGGCGTCGAGGGAACTCACAATGTCATGCTGCAGTGTAGACTCGAGCTTTTTGGTACTAAACTGCGCCCCTTACGACGCTACGTTTTGTTATGCACACTGTTTTGTTCGTTCATTTAGCCTATTTATATCTGGAATCTGGACTATTCTTGTATGTAATTTTATCGTCGATTAAATCGAACGTTTTGTATTTTCACGTTTTCCTCGATTATAGTTCAATATACTACACATAACATACCTTACTAAATTTGATGACTTTTTTTGTTTTTTATAAGTCGACATGCATCTTTTCATTATAAATTGCGTAACCATAATACTGCCGTCATAAGCAAAAGGGCGTTTTTTTGGAAAATCACAAAATGAGTTAAATATGCAGCAATGTTTTACAAGAAATTTCGAACCATTTGGTACAGGCATATTTGGTATTGTTCTTATGGAACAAACCTATAGAACTTTTTCAAAGATGGTGAATGGTAATTTAACCTCAAGTACAGTTATTATATGAATCTGTGATTTATGATTTTCTTGTTATATTAATCCCTTAAAATATTTTAATATTAATTTGATTTTTACATTTATTTTTAAATTGTATTAAACTTCTTTTGAATGTGTTACGTAATTATTAGGTTATTTTTTGTTTTTAAATGTTGGATAAAAAGTATTGTATGCGTTAATTAAACCAAATATGTTTATACTATAATGTTTGTCAAAGGCATTTTTGCCGTATACGTTAATAAAATAAAAAATATATAGCATTGAGCAGTAAAATAAATATTTCATTTCGAAAAACAGTATAATGTTTTTAAAACAATAACACAAAATCTTGAGATTTATTAGCAAAATCTCAGTGTAGACATGACACCACAGGTTTTATGATTTAGAAACAATTGACAGAATGTGTTTTTACCTATGATTATTCGCAGTTTTTTTTGCATTTTCATTAAGTTGAAAAATACTAAAAACTGTCATATCCCAAAATATGACTTACGAATAACTGCTGTTTTTGCTTTTGACGGCAGAATAACTTTCAATGAAATTAACAGATTCGTTACTAGCGCGATGAAAATGGCATTTCAATTTCTGGGTAATTTCTTTCCTTGCCTTCATTCTATAACGGACCTTTACCGTGATAAGACGTGACGCTTCGCATAAAAATGTCGTCGTGTGCGATGAAAAATGCTTCAATTACACTGTAACAGTAAAAAACAGACCAGATATAGTACTATTCTAAAATACAATCCAATTTATTGAATGAATAGAATATAATTAATAGTGTTTTTAACTCTTAAAAGACTGTGATAAATAATCCCTTTGCGCGCGGTGATGTAACATCGTGTTACCACTAGTAAAAGACGGAATATTCAATTCAAACATTTGAAGAAAAAAAAACATCTAGACATACTGCTTTATAATTCCTTTTCCACAATTTATGCGAATAAACATATAATTTAGCCCTGTTATAGCAAAATAAATTAAAATTAGAAAATCTGCCGCTCACGTTACGCGCGTGCGTCTCCCATCACTGTCATCAACCGACTGAATACTGGATCTCTTTGAAACAACATCTACCGCAGAACAGCGTCTCTGTCTTCCTTGTTATGACTTATATCTTCGTGCTCTCTCTTGTATAAGGTATCCGTATAGATGTGTTACTGAATTAGCGGACATTCATTCTTCGCGTAGCGAGGATAAATATTGTTTGTATT
Organism: Micrasema longulum; assembly: GCF_059751315.1. Lineage (NCBI taxonomy): Eukaryota > Metazoa > Arthropoda > Insecta > Trichoptera > Brachycentridae > Micrasema > Micrasema longulum. Next base: position 141,266 of record NW_028279772.1, read on the forward strand.
CACATTGACCATATTTATACAAATTTTAATTTCCAAATCGGATGTGAAAATGTCAATTTAAAGATGACGAAAAATGCGAATTCATAATTTTTAAAAATAAGAGAGATATAATAAATCTTGTGTCCTATGTCGACAAGTGTGACATCACAGCCACACAAGGGTTAAAGACCATCTCTTACTTTTTACGCTGACAGCTATATATAGCCAAATATTTAAGGAAACGTGTATATATCTTTCTCAAACGAATGTTTTCATATATATCGTGACTTGCTGTCCCTTTATTTCGAATTGTTGAGGGCAACGCAAAATTAGCTAAGTATGAGATGCGGTCGGTAAAACAATAACTTTTTTTTCGTTATACGTCTGTAGGTAACCTCAGTATATTTTTTATTCATATTTTTTTTGCTTTTTACAGTTAATGTTACATTTACAAAATAAACTAACATACAAACAAAAATCCCACGAAGGCATGTCCTGTGTGGATATATTTACTGTTTTTATATTTCCCTAAAGGCTACTGGAATGATATAAAATATGAATGATAATTTGGTGTTAAATATAAATTTGATAACTCGTGTTATTGCTGTCCATTCAGTTATCTGGATCGAACCTACCCCGATAAATGAAATAGTGATTAATATTAAACCATTCCCATGAACTAAGTTTTACATTTTGAAAAACACTATTTGACAGCAAAATCGCGGATTCCATTCTTGCCAGTTTTTTAAGAAATCATAGAACATAGTTATATGCGTGTAAAATCACATTTTTTTCAACGTGTATTTTTTAAGCCTTTTCTATTTGCCGATTTATCAATTCAAATCACTCTGACCGTGTTCCTTTTTGGCGAGGAAATATTTACAGAAATAATTGCGTCCCGTCCAGAGATGAAAGAAACTAATCTCTTCCTACAGGAACTGAGTATCGGCCGAGTGTGATATAAACAAACTGAAGATCGGCCCGTCATTAAAAATATCCGCGTGGGTTGAATTGGATTTCTTTAAATATAAATTCACACGCCTATTCGCCTGATAAAACGGAAAACTCTCGCGCAACAAAATCAAAAAGTATCCCCGAATTTTGCCTATTTTTCAGTCTCAAATACATAATAACTTTATGTTAGAGAAGTATTTTGATTGATCATCGATTCCTAGAAGGTCTTGGTTTCTTGGTAAAATTAGTTTGTTTTTAGAAAAATGCGTGCGTTTATTTTTGTTCGTTGAATTAAACGTCATAGCTTCGTTTCCCCTTCGCCGCTTTCTACCTTGGCTGTCTCATTTCTAAATTTAGTTATTTTCCATCATAATCAAAGACGTTGAGGACTATCTCTGTGATTTTAATTGGGTTTCGCAATAATAATAATATAAACATTGAAAAAATAATTGCTAGGGTCACAAATCAGTAAATTAGCATTACATTACAGCTTACCATTATATTTGATTTTCTATAATAATGTTTTATAGTAACGATGTTTATGGAAAAATAAATAAACAATTATTTTTTATTATAAATCACCACCTTCGTTAATATCTTTATACAAAAAATAAATCTATAAAGTGCACCCAGCACCCAAACCGTTCTCAGTGAACGATGAAACTAGCAGATTACCTCAGCTTATTTCTCCATACAAAAAAATACACTATATTTTACCCAGTCGCGGTTTTTAGTTCCAAAACAAGCTTGCAGATTACAAATATTATTTAAAGTTTCTCTTTTTGGAAACTTGTATTTATCATTATAAATTTAAAAAGCAATCGGCCGGCTCTCTGTGTTTTCATTTTTTTTTAGTTTTCATTTCAATCATTTTTATCAATCACAAGTGTTGCATTAAAATAGTGTAAAATAAATCAACGTTTATCGCGAAGTTAATAATAAATGTTATTTGATTTTAACAGAACCACAGGAAAAAATGGCCATTTATAAAATTATATAACATATATTATGCCCTTTTTTGTAGGTACAAATTAATGATATTTTTTTGTAGATTACCTATGAAAAGTCACCGCTCGCTACTGATTAATACCCCTTCTAAGGGGCATTACTTTCCAAAGTTGGGTCTGCGCATACAACAAACGAATGTCAAATTAGAGACGTGGAAGTCTTAAAAGTCTTTGTTTTCTGTAAAGAATCTAACCTCTCTTGTTTCTGTTATAACATTTTTTTAAATTTTCAGACACCCCTAACTAGATTATCTAAAATAAAGTGTAACTCAAACATCCGACAAGTGTTTTTAGGTAAAAATCGTAAAAAATAAAATACTATAATAATAAAAATTGTCGACAATACGCCTCAATCAGATTGCCAATCCAGTATGTGGTGCGAATAAGGGAATAATTTTGAATCGATTCGATGTTCCGACACTTTGAATTCCTAGTTGGTTCTATGAAATTCTTATCGACATTTTTGCTTGTCATATTTTCATTGTGATGCGCGTGTCAAGTAAGCTCGAAGTCGATTTCTCCCATACTTTGGGTCAGAAGTCTTATAAGGAGATGGTATGCAGGATGTGTCGACAGTAAATTATTATCGATAATAATTATTACGCCGTCTATTCATCATCATCATCATCATTACCTTTCTGCACATAATGGTGCATAGGGCACTGCATTGGTACACCAATTGCAGTGCACCTTGATCATTTTGTTACATGAAGATAAGATGATCAGTCTTTTGCTTCAGGTACCAGTCCAGGGACTATAAAATATTCTAGTGGAAAATCACATTTTCAAATATATATTTCATGTCAACCATGTCGGGAATCGAACCCGAGACCTCTTGCATGGTAGGCGAGCGCTCTGATCACTAGGCTGCCTATTAGTCCGCTCTTATACTAAGAATACTAGTCCACTTATATAATAATGAATTTTGGTAATATGTTGCTTTTTCGAACAGGATTTAATGAAATATTATGGAATTCTTAAAAAGTACTCTTATATAGAAACAGGAAATTCTGAAATGACCTTTTTATGTATTTTACAGAAAATTGCGTCAATTATTTATTTATTATTTTGTAGATATTTTAATTCGCGAATATGTCTTTACTCTGGAAACGTATTTCCGAGTTATATATTTTATGTTTCTTTCATGTATGAAAGCATTCTATAACATTTCTTCTCGAAGTTACTTACTTTCGTGCATTTTTTTTTTACTTTGGCTAGTGTTGCGGATAGATCAGAGGTCCGTAGTTCGAAACCTCCTTTACCCCAACTTGATTCTCATTTTCTAATAGTGAATTATTTACAGCTCGTTGAAAATGGCCCCAATATTTGTGTAAATCATAGGAAAGCAAATTTTTTTTTTATTTGAAAAAAAACACAGTTTTGTTATTTTGCATTGTGTGAATTATATTAATTTAAAAATTACTTTGTATGTGCCACTAAATCATTTTGTTTAACTTGCAAGACCATAATTGTACTCGTATGGTTTGTGGGAAAAAACTGAGACAAGTGATTTTCACAGTCAATTCTTGAATTCAATTTCTTTCCCTGTAGAGAGTTTTGAAGAGACCGGAACAAAAAATGATAATCTGAAGCGCAAGGTCAGGGATATACGGTGAGTGGGTCAAAACTTCCCAACCAAGCTCCTCCAGTTGTTGTCGGGTGACCAAAGATGTGTGTGGTCTCGCGTGGTCCTGCTGGAAGAAGACGCCACGGGATTTCGTCAATTCTAATCGCTTTTTCTTAATTGCCGTTAGTTGTTGACAGTAGTGATCCAAATCAATAGTTTTGCCAGGCGCCAGGAGCAGTCGTAGTGGATGGTTCTACCAGAAAGATGGCAAAAGACCATCGATAATAACGGACAGTATTTGGACTGATTCTGTTTATTTAAACAAATAAAAAAAAAACCTTTGAAATTACTTGAAACATACGAAATTAATTTTTGAACAACCTATTACTTTTTTTACTGCCTAATATAAAATTGAATTTCGTGACTTCGCTTCGACTGATTTTCACCTCTTCTCTGGTATTGTGGTCATTACGGTGGGCCTATATTTTTTTTTCCGAATTTTGAATCGAGAGGGGTCTAAAAAGTTGCCTTTTGGATTACTAGGAATGCAAAAATATCAACAAAAAAAATTTGATACTACTTTTGGCCCTCAACCAGAGTTTGAAGTTTTCGAAAAAGTCAATTTTTTGCGCTAAACCGGCTGTCATTTCGTAATTAATTAAAAAAATCAGTCCAATTAAATTTTATAATGTTCATTAAAGCTTATTAAATAAGCATCTAAGGGCGTGAGTTGCACTTTGTTTTGTAATAAATGGGTAGCATTGTTTTAATGAGCCAATGTTTTCGTCAATATTAACCAGGCGCTCAACGGAATCAGTTCCGCGCAGTGTAAACTTTTTGCATTTCGGTAGTTTTAAAACGTGTTTGAATTTGTGATGTGATTAAATTATATCTGTACTAACATTTTTTTTTTTATCAATGTAGATAATTGACAAAATATTCAGACAGTTATAAACTTCAAACCTCGGTTAAGGGCCAAAAGTAGTATGGAATATTTTTTTAAATAATTTTTACGTTCATTAGACGCCTTTCACTTTGATGTCTAAAAAAATTTTAAAAAATCATACGTAATCGGCCGGCTCTAGTGGCCATGTTCATTAGAGTGGGCCGATAATGTATATTTTTTTTTAGACACCAAAGTGAAAGAGGTCAAAAAAGTTGCATTTTGAATCACATTGAACGTAAAAATTATTTAAAAAAATATTTCATACTACTCTTGGCCCTCAACCGAGGTTTGAAATTTATAACCGTCTGAACATTTTGTTAACTATCCATATTGATAAAATTATTTTTTTGGTTATAAGGGTATAACTTAATCACATTTCAAATTCGAGCACGTTTTAAAACTACCGAAATGCAAAAAAAATACTCTCTACAGAACTGATTCCGCCGAGCGCCTGGCTAATATTGACGAAAACAATGGCTCATTACAACAATTCTACCCATTTATTGCAAAACAAAGTGCAACTCACGCCTTTATATGCTTATTAAATAAGGTTCAATGCACATTCAAAATTCGGAAAAAAAAAAATTATCGGCCCACCAAATGTTCATGTTAGCTTTGATCAATTTTGATCATTTTACGTTTTGGTTTTGCAGTAGCATTTTGGATTTGTGAACAGAATAACGATGCTACGTCATCATGGACTAACGGATTATCGTATTTCTTTCATGGCAATAGTCGGAAGATTGGGCTACTTTCAATCCCGATAAAATGTATCATTCCATCCGGAAAATTCGTATATATAAACGACATAATTAATTAATTACCTTAATAATTTCTCCCCAATATCACCTGCGCGAAGCCGCGCGGATAAAAGCTAGTATTTTATTAATGAAAAAAAACTGATATTAATATTTTCTAAATTATGCGATATAATAAAAAATGCACACACTTGTATAGAGTTGGTGTCACGTATAGCTTTCTAAAGAAATATTTATATAATTTATTACCAACAAAAGTACGCATTGTACAATGATAGTTACATAGCTTTTAATAATTAACATGCATGTTACATTCTTCTTCATAACTATTCGTAAACGATAGGGCGTTGATGAATTATATAATTAAACGAAATCAGAATAACGATTAAGCATGACAATTACAAAGAAACAATTTAAATAAAATCCTTATTTAACATTATTCCGCAGTATCGTGGGAGGAAAATAAACAAGACTCGGTATTTTGACGGCTTACAGAATAAAATCAACGCAGCGCCCCTGAGCGAAAATGCCCGATCCGTTTGACCAGGGTTCATGCAAGGCGGAGGAAATGCGGCGTCCCTGTGTACCGAGTGTCCGCGATATGTTGAGTGTGGGTGACGTAGTTTCACATCGAGTCGACTTTCCAAAGCGCGGGAAGGAGTTCGCCCACAAATAATATCGAGCCACGATCGTCAAGACATCGTAACCGACAAAAATAATATTTCACAACGAATTTTTTTATCAATAAAATAAATATTCGAAACGAGATTTCATTCTTAAAGCGTATTCCTTAATAATTAAGAAGACAAAATATTTTCCGGTAAAATATTGTTTTTGTCGGTTACGATGTTTTTGCAATCGTGGTTCGATATAACCAGTCTGTTTATGCAGAAATAACATCACTTGATAATAAAGAAAATATTAAAATGATAATAAAGCCGGCCCGACGAGTTATACCTACATAGTGCTCTACTAGGACACGTAACAAAAATGTAACAATGTCGAAAGCAAAATGCTCCAAAAATATTTAATGCCAAATTAAGAGTTTTTCGTTGAATCGCTTATAAACTTAAAAACACTTCATTATAAATTATTTTGAAAATAAAACTTTGTTATCAGTGTTACACAGTCCTATTCTTTTACAAGAACACTACTACAGTTTCGGAAGAGCACTCCCCACATCGACGAGTGATATAAAACTCAATGGGATATGTCACCCGTCGATGGGAGGAGTGCTCTCCCGAAACTGTTGTAGTGTTCTTGTGATGGAGTAAAATTGTGTAACACTGATAACAAAGTTTTATTTTCATAATAATTCCAAATATAAAAGACTGAAAATGTAAAACATTTTTTTAAATAAAAATAACTGCACATATAAATAGTGTAGCGGGAAACGGGAAAAAAGCATTTATGAAGAAGAAAAATCTAATTTCGAACAGAAGATTAAAAAATATGTTTTACAACGTCTTATAAATTAAATGTATGTACATTAACAAATTACAACAGGGATGGAGAATACCTTAAATAAGGGAATATGGAGGTCAAGGCATTTACAGGGCTTATGACCTGTCATTGGCTGGTTTAAGTGGCCACTTTACACACTGTGTAACATTCACCATTTTGCCTATGTTTGAACATATGTACATTGTTATTATACTTGTACACATAAAAATATATTAATGTGTCCTCTTTTAAGAGATTCTAAATAAATTTTTAAAATTGAAAAAGTAAATCAAACTACCCGAAATTTAATTGATATATTTCAAATTGATTGTTTTTTACATCTCACCTTACCGCCTACCTATTTTTAAATAATGTTACTCTTTGTTGATGTATTTTTTTTTCTTTGTACTTTTTTGGATTCGGGATGAAAAATAAATATCCTACTTTACTTCTCACCTCTCCGGCTATCCCTATGCAAAAATTTGTCAATCGGTCGCTCCGTTGAGACGTGCAGGAAACACACTTTCGCATTTATAATATTAGTATTGATTATTATTAATATTTAAAGCATTTGCTTTGTGGGCAAACATTTTACTGGTCGTGTTGTGGTCCTGTGGCTAGTGTCTCGGACTCACGGACCAACGGTCTGTGGTTCGAATCCCACTGTACCCCAACTTGATTCCCATTTTTTAATAGTGAATTATTTACAACTCGTTGAAAATGGCCCTCAAAATTAAATATTTGTATATAACCACTTACTGACTCTTCTATGTCTACCGGCTTCGAGACGTGCCCGTCTCTTCGTCAGGACATGAAACCATAGTTGCACGAAATTATACAACCAACAAGCCATGCATTTATTTTGATAAATAACCTTTACATGCACCGATTAGGTTATGAAAATATTTTATCTGGTTGGAGTAATGGTTTTTGTTGTAATATGTCAATTTTATCAGCTCCGTAGGGGGTTAAATCCAGTCATTATCTACAAAAATTGGGACAAACTCAAAAAAGTGTTAAATGTTAAATTTTCCGGCGTTGCCTAGTTTGCAGGTGAAATATTTCAATCAGATGAATCTCATCCGCATCAATGAAGGTTTCAGCTCTTTAACTTCACAGACATCAACAGATGCCACTTAAAAGTGTCTTGTTCTAAAAATTTTATCCCACCAAAAAGTCTTACACTTAGTGGGTAACTAATTATAATATGTTTCTAAAAATACCAAATAAACGCTGTTCTGCAGCGCTAAAACTGAAACCAGCCAATGTCAGGTCATAAGCCCTGTAAATGCCTAGCCTTATATTTATTTTATTTTATAAATTTATTGCATTTAATACCAGGCAATCTATATAAAACTAGTGAATAGAAAATGAATACGGAGCGTTCTCTGGTTAGGATAGTCTCCATCTATATTCCAACAATAACAAACCATCACGCCGTTTCCCCTTAAGGGTAGGCTGAGAGGATAGAACGTCACGTCACTATCTTTGCATACATCTCTCGCTTCCTCTACATTCAATACATCTTCTCACGCATGTCCGTCTTCAAGTATTTTTTGCTTCTCTCAAATGTTATTTTTCTCTGTTATATGTAAATGATAATATTACGTCTACTTACCAATTCGCTCGCTTTTGATAGAGCTTTAGAAAAAAAAAACAAAAACAAATAGAGAACCTTTTGCGGAATATAATATATAAGTAGTTATTCGGTAAAAGCATTTACAAGGATTATGACTGTCATCGATTGAAATGTCATAAGCCTGGTAATCCGGTTGACGTGCTTTAGAAATTCGGTGTATTTTTTTTCTCCAATTAAGCTTGTGCTACATTCACATTCTTTACATAGCAATCTGTTTCATACAAATCAGACGAAAACTATTCATTTCCCCGGTTTTGTTCGGCATCATCTATCGCTAGAGACGAAGTGTAATCGTCGCTGGAGACATCTGATCCGAGGCATACCAGGACAAAGCCCGCCCGAGCGTGAAGTCAAACGCAGATTGCAATATAACGATAAGAGATTTATCGATTTTTGTCGATATAGTGTCATCTATTTTTTCTGTACTGAAATTGTAATATTCATATAGGTAGCGTAATACTGATGATTTTACCTTTATGTAACCAATCAACGTGTCGGCCTCGTGGTGTAGTGGTCAGCTCATTTGTCTACCATGCAATAGGTCTCGGGTTCGATTTTTGACATGGTTGATATGAAATATTTATTTTCAATATTAATTTAACGTTTTAATTTATTTTCTTTATTTAAAAATCAACATAATATTAGCCATTTTCAATCAGATTTTTTGAGTTTTTTTTTTGTCTGGTAGTTTATTATATAATTTCAGTCACTGATTTATTAGTCTCGATTGTCTTTCTCTCGTTTTGGAAAATTGTTTGCGATATTGTTCTCATATTCTTGTATTATGTCCATGTTTATTACAATTTTTTTCATGTTTTAGTTCTTTGTCTACAATGATATTAGTGGCTAACTTTTGAATAAATTTTTAGATTCTAGATGAAAAGGTTCATTAGCATTTTATTGTTTAGTTTTTTTTTAAAGATTTCTTTAGTTGGTTTTAGATAAGGGAGGTCATATACTAGCTTCAATATATTATTTTGCTGTCGTTTTAGTCTGTTTTTGTCATTTTGGTTACCTGTTCTTAATAGTTGTTGCATTTGACATATTTTACATTTGGCATTAGCTTCATCCATAAGATTTTTTCCGTTTTTAGAACAAAGTTTTTGATTTTTGAAAAAAGACTCAATAATGATTCTAATTTGGTAATGAAATTATTGATGTAAGTTGTCCATGTCAATTGTCGGTCTATTGTTAGTCCTAAATATTTAACATGTTCAATTTCAATTAGTCGTTCTTCGTTTAGTCGTTCATGAAGTGTAAGCAAGTTTGTGTTTGTCCATTTAGTCAACATTCTTAAGCGGAGTATCGAATTACGGCAAAAATATTAATTTGGAATGGTGATTTTTACCGTAACATTTCTTACGAGTATTTCCTGGACTATACTTTAAACGTAAAATTGATTATCTTCCCTTCATGTATGCAGGTAACAAATTATTAAGATACGCTGCAATTGGAATACCAATGCAGTGCCCAATCCACCACTTGACACAGATAGGATGGTGATGGTGATTCCTATTTCGAGATTTTTTAACAGTTTATTTTATCGATAAATTTTTTATCGTCGCTGTGCGCCGCGCTGGTTTCGTACTCCGCGCAGCCGTGTGGTAACACCGACTATGAAGCCGTGGTATAGAGTGTGACTACAGGCAAGACGCGACCGACTTCATGGGAACGAGCACGGAGACTTTACCGTGACCTGTACCTAGACTATACTAGAATCTCTTGAAGTTTCCATTGGCGGCTCGTGAACAATTTGGACTACTAAATAAATATGAATGTTTATAAAAATACTATAGAGTCGACTTATACACGACAAAATTGACTACTTGAAATATCATATCGGAGACAAATTTACCTAGAACAGGTATTGCGCTTTTAGGAACCGATAGATCCGTTCAAGTATTCTGCTATACAACACCGCTTCGGTTATTCAAATTTATCCTTTGGTAGAGTATTTGTTTATAATCTTGCATTTATGTTTTTTTTTTTTAAATACGTAAATAAAATTTAAATCGAAATAAATTAGCATTTTAGTATTGCAGTTTAAAACCACCTTTAAAACAAATATTTCATGTCCACCCTGCTAGGAATCAAACCCAAAACCTCAAGTAACAAGAAATTAAAAAAAAAACACACTTTTTCTTGGTGTTTCCGTATTCAAATAATTCGATTGAATCTCGCCCACATCAATCAACTTTTCACATCGCGTACTTCTTCCTCTTTCAATCAAAACTATGCGTATCACGCAACTTTCCCTTCATCCTTTTAGTCTCTGCTCCTCCCTTATATTTTATTTCCGTTTTACCACAAAAGTCAACGTACGAAAGAATTATAAATGGTATGCGGTGAATAAAGA